>NW_026869872.1:0-143125 GCF_018135715.1 Danaus plexippus
TTTGAAAACTTCTATTAAAAAAAAAAAAAATTACATGATCGATAAAAAAAATGCTATATATGGATACGGACACTGGAGCTTATGAGCTTGTTGCTGTTAAGGTCCGTCAATAATTTTCACACAACTGGAAGCGTATCACTAAGATGAACTAGAGATTTTCGAATCCTAGTTTGCACTAGAAAGGAAACGGGACATAGCAGAGTTAATATAAATGAGAATATGACTGAAATCATACCGATATAGGTTAACCCGAAAGAAATCATGAAAAAGAGTACATATTTATGGACGACAGATGTGTCAGTCGAGATAGAACCTCTGAAGTAATTCTTATTAGTTATGAATGATTTTTTGTTAAATCGCATTTAAGTTAGTTGTAATTTGATAATAATAATAATTACTACAAATTTTTTATGACAAATATAATTCATATCAATACACACGATGTAACTCACAAGCACTACATATTTTAGTAATCAAGATTGCTTAATGCGCTCGGGAATTGCGAGTTGGCTGAGTTGCGAGACTTGGTTTGCTGATAAAAAAATTTGGTTTTTCATGGCATTGCGTTTTCATGCGAATGCCAAGTCAATCTATTTATTCAACATAAAATATTTTTAATTTTAATGTGGTCACTATGAGATATGGTTAGATAGTTAATAAACGTTATAACTTAAGACAGAAGGCCCCTTAAGAGGGGACCGAAAAGATCAACCGACTTGGTATTACGTACATGATCCAAAAATTTACAATGAAGAACAGTGTTGCGGGACTTGTTTTTTTTTTAACTTTGTTATCGATGGCATCTCATTATTTTTATGGGAAAACCTCCTTTTTCTCTTTTGTTCCAGTATGATCTACTTCTCTAACACTCGTGCTATCAACGAATTTTCTGAGAGCCCAGTCTCTGACTTATGATACGAGCTACATGTGTATATTTATAGATTACCTTGAAAAGTGGACAGAAAATTCAAAATATTTTAGTTTTTCCCTGAGTTATTCACTAAAACACAAATTGTTTCAAAATTTTGAAAGCTTCTTTATAAATTAGAAGCGCCTTACAGTTTTGATGATGGGTCAGTCAGTGAATGAAAAAATTTAACAAAACTTAGAACTTTGTCTAGTTGCTAATGCTTGAGCTACTTTTTCTTGCTTACCAGAAATATAGGCGTCAAGTTTAATGCGAAATGACTTATAGGTCGAAAATGGCCCGAAATAATTGAGAAAAGTGTAATACGGCCATGCCGCTTTTTTATTTTTGCTTCACTTGGCGGTTCACTATCGTACCAACAGGTTAATTTACATTTCATTTTTCAGACAATATCGACTTTTATCTATAGTAACAAAATAGTTTTAAATCCAATTACCACTTCAATAAGCAATATATATATGTACAAAATTTCTAATTAATTAATGTCGGTTAGGTATGAGTGTTCATATGTATCATATCGGTTTCGGTTTAAAGACATATTTCTCATAAAGAACACAAAAGTTCGCTTATAATAAGAAATCACAATAATTTTGCTTGAGGGTACATTTAAAAGTCTGTAGTTATATTAGACAAACATGTTTAGGTAGGGGTTATATAACTTATAAATTATTTTGCACATATTCCATTACACGTTTTTTGAATATAGGAAAACTCTTGCTATTAATGATTAAGTCTGATAATTTATTATAAATTTGAACTCCTTCAAATAAAATGTTTTTCTTTCCATAGTTGGTTTTGGTTTTTGGAAGTTCTAGTTTATTACGTTTTCTAGTGTGGTATGTATGTGTTTTTTTTGAAAGTGTAATTGTAAATGTGTTTATTTGTTATATTATTTTTCTAATCAACATGCAGGTTTTTAAAGTGTATAATTGATTTATATTAAGAAATTTTTTTTTTTTTTTTATATAATTCAACGGATGGCGTCATATAATCATATTTATAAAGAACTTTAATAATTTTATTTTGTAAAGTTTGTAATGACTTTATGTTAGACTTCGCAGCAGTTCCCCATATTTCAATAAGATATTCGATATGAGGTTTTACTAAAGAATTATAAATAATAGGACGAATTGTATTAGGTATACATAAGGAAATTCTACGTAGTGCTCCTATCAAAGGGGATATTTTATTTTTAAGATGATCAATATGATATTGCCAGGTTAACTTGCTATCCATTATAAGACCTAAATATTTTTCATGATCAGTTTTATTTATTGGCTCGTTAAAAATTGTTAGTTGGTCATGATTTGGTATATTTTATTTTTAGGCGCGAAGATCATATATGATGTCTTTTTGGTATTAATAGTTAATAAATATCTCAAGTCTATCCTACGACGATCCCTATGTACACTACGGGGTTCTGAAACCTTCGCACAAATCGGTAGATTTAAATTCTCTCTTTATATAAAAGAAATGTATGTAATGTATGATTAATTACATACCCACATGATCACACAGTTTGTATGTCACATAGGCATTTTTAATTTATAAATTCTAAGATATGAGGGCACATTCTTAAAAATTTTCGTTATGTTTAGGGATATGGTATTCGTTTGGTATTCGTCAAACAACAAAAGTATATAACGAAACGTTTGTCTGGTAAAATTACATACTATTATTATCCAATAGCCAGTTATAATTAATTATTAGATGTCTATATGGCAAGGAGTATTCTTAAATTTCATCATTATATTCTGGCATATATAACATGATATGCAAAATATAGCATAGTGGAGCCTCTCGATATCCCCTCCTTAATACAAAATTTTTCCATAAATCGTTCTCTGTCCAAGGTGCACAGCTTTGGAACTCACTCCCACTTTCTGTTTACAAAGAGAGACCAAGTACACCTGTTTTTAAACATTAACTTAAGTGACATCTTCTGTCACTTTACCTTCTGATATGTAATGTTTATTTATTCATACTATTTGTATATATTTATATATACTATTTGTATATATGTATATTTATGTATACATATCTATGTATGTATAATATCAACATTTTCTATTATTATATTTTTTTTTTTGCTTATTATATATAAATCTCTTTATTTTTTTTCCCTTCACTCTTTTTATTGTACCTATGTACACCACGCTTCTTTATGTAGTTTCCTTTATGAAAAGGGTTTCTCGTAGAGGTCTCTTTTAAGAGATAGTTATTCTTTGTGCATCACATGTCTTTTATAATTAATTATGTAACTATTTCTTCTCTTGGTATATAAAATAAATAAATAATATAAATGCTGTGAGTATAATAAATGGGGACACATGAGTGCATCATGCAGTAATAAACGGCCTAAACCTGACATTAATAAAACTAAGCCACGAAACTTGCCTCTGCCTCAATCCTCAAGGACTAATTCGTTTCATTTAAATCCGTAGCTTGTAACTTCTGTAAGAAAGTCGGTCATAGTGAACGTAATAATGATAAAGAAACTAAAAGAAAAATATCAATTACATTAGATAGCTGAAACATTTTCTTTCTTAGTCAAATATCATCATCATTAGATTCACTATACAGAATAATGACATTTGTATTTAATTATTTGTATTAAATATTTTGTATTTTTATTAAATATTTTATTTTAAATTCTATATTAATTAAGATATACATATATTTTTATAACGATAATTCAAATATTCTTTTAATTCATGACTTTACATAATGAAGTACTTTTTTTTACTTGTAGGTAGCATGTTATTGTAGTACATGTAGTCCATGTAAAGTTTCAATTTTAGATTCATTTTGTATGTGGGTTTTAGTGCAAGCAGTAAGTTTAAATTCATTTTGTGCGTCGTTTTATGTGAAATCTGGAACAGTACGCGGTAAGTGATTTGTGTATATACATACTAGTATATATTTTACTGTTCGTTTCATCGTTTTTATGTAATAATTGTATATTGACCGTCAGCTTTTAATATGATTTAATAAAATTATAAATAATTTTCGAAAATAATTACATTTGATGGTTTAAATTCTTCATCATATCTACCTACACCATGCACCATTATTTACTTATTTCTTTCAACTTTCTTTGTCCGTATTATCACCACTACTAACATGTTGTATTAGAAACTTTTCATTTTGTCCCCCGCTATAACATTATAATATCTTATCCGCCTTTATTCAAGGATTTCACCCTATAATGATCGTTATCATATATTTTGCAACTTTATAAAATCTGGCATATTTGTTGACAAGTTTTCCACTCGTTAATCCTTTTTTTTATTATTATTATTATGCTACGCTGAATTTGTACTAAATCGCCTAAAAGAATTTTGTATAATTAAGTCTTTTTTATCGTACCCCTCTTTACTTTTTATAGAAACGTTAATATTATTTTTTTGAGCTTGAGAACGCAACTCGGATATTTGAGTTTTGTTTTTTGTTTTACAGTATAAAATGCAGTTCAAATCGAGGCTTATATCCATATAGTAATTCTAAAGGACATTTCTGGGTACTGCTGTTTATGCTGTAATGGATGCCTCTTTTCCACTTATGGAATAAATTGTTCCCAGTCTATCTCATTTTCACCAGTAGACGCTGTTAATGATTGAAGAATGGTGCGATTACTACGTTCGACTTGCCCTTTTGCTCTTAGACAGGGAACTGCATTTAATATATGCCGAATTTGTTTAAGGGTGCAATAGTTTGAAAACTTTTGGTTGGTAAAAGCCTTCCCACGGTCTGTTGTTATTCGAGTAGCCAGTCCGAAAACGAGCGTAAGAAAATTCATTGTATGTATTACGTGAATTGTAAAAGTATTAGGAACAGGTTGCAGTCAAACAAATTTACTGAAAGCGTCTATTACTACCAATAAGTAACAATTTTGGTTTAACGAATTTACACAAGGACCAAATATTGAGATGCCACGGAATATTCCGTTTTTCAATGGGATTTAAAAAGCCTCGTTTCCCAAATGGTTTTTTTTTTGGCAAATTGACACGGAATGCATACCTTCACATATTTAGTAACAAATCGTTTTAGTTTTTCGAACTAATATTGTCTCTGAACAATCTCAATAACCCTGGTTGCATTCGTGTGACCATTATCATGAAACATTTTTGCGATTTTATACTCGTCTACTTTTCTATGCAGAATACCGTCTTTTAATAGATACAACTTCTTATATTCATAATTATTTATGTTATTAATAATGACTTGTAATTCAAGATCATCATTTTGCACTGCTGTAATCCAATTTTCTGTTGTAATATGTTGTAAAGGTAGAGCATTGCGACTCAGCGCGTCTACGTGTTGAATTTGTATTTCTGGTCTATATTGCACTTCAAAATTGTAACTTTGTAGTTCTAGCCATCATCGTCCTATCCTCGGTAACTACTGAGAGCCTGACAATCGATAAATATTTTAAAAGGTCGACCCAAGAGATATACAGGAAATTTTCTAATACTAAACACAACTGCCATTGCTTTAAGTTCATACGAGTGATATTTTTGTTCTATGGATGTGGTTTGTTTACTGAAATATGCTATAGGTTTTAATTCACCTTTCAACTGTTTTTAAAATAAAATACCACCAACTCCATGACTTGATGCATATATGTTTAACTGTGTTTCAAGTTCGGAATTATATACAGCCAGTACTGGTTCAGATTTTAAAGCTCGTTTATACCAATAAACGAATTTTGTTCTTCTTCCCCCCATTTCCACAATTGGTATTTCGTAGTAAAATACATAGCGGACGAATTCTATTCTCGAAAGATTAATAAATTTACGGAAGTAACCAGCTTACACCCAATAAATCTTCTTAAATCGTGAATATTATTTGGTTCTCTAAATTCATTTAGTGCTTTTAATTTATTTGGCTATGGTCGGATCTCTCCACACGATATGATGTGACCTAAGTAATTGATTCTTGCTTTTAAGAATGAACATTTGTCCCGACGCAATATTACACCATATTTGCTCAATAAAATCAAAATTAGTTCTCAATTTTCCAACGCCTGCGGGATAGTTTTTGAAAATAATAAAATATCGTTGATAATGAGGAAGCGAATTCAAATCTATACTTATTCAGCATAAAATTCATCACTCTTTTATTGACATACGATACGGGTGATGATAAAAGGGAACTTAAGTGGTTAGTTCAATTTTTATTTCTATATCAAATCTCCTACCCCTACATGATCATCAAAACAATGATCAAATTTATTTAAGATTTTGAAGATTGTCTAGGTCCGATCTTGACACATCTGTATCGATTTTAATATTACCCGATTTATATTCAGAACCTCGAGTAATGCAAAGTGTAGCAAATAATGTTATCGGTTAATATACTAAGTCGTTTACGTCGATATACCCCGGTTACCATTTATTTCAGTTATTTGTTCTGGAATATCAATTTCTTTACCAAGACACCTATGTTCAGACCGTTCAAGTTTCACAGAACACCATCGACATATTGTCGACAAATTGGTCCGTATAAACTAAAATTTTGATTAATCCATTAACAATTTTCAGGTCATGAGGTACCTTTATTCTATTTTTGATAGATGGACGTCATTATGATTTGAAAATGGTAGTTCCATATTAACAGTGCTATTATTATAGGAAAATGTTAAAGTATCCGTCGCTTTCGTAACACATATTCCCGGTAATTCACTAAAGGCCCGCCCTATTATCATGTCGGTGTCTTGTAGGTTATCACAAGACTATCAAAACCGATGTGCTAGCCCCGACGCCATCTATGTTCAAATTCAAAATTCAAAAGCTACTATAGAGCTTCACCTTCTGGTGTTATAATTTGACGCCCATAACCTTTTATGCTTGTTTGACATATATTATATTTTAAATTGATTTTTAGAGCCGCTGATACTGTTATAGTATTATTAAAGTCAATATATGCAGTCAATTTAAAACTGTTAGCAATAATAATTTTACGAAATTTGGTGATCCACATCAATCGGGCTAACAATTTAGATTTCTTTTCATCGAATTTATTGTTAGGTTTGACATAAGAACTATTTGGAGCCGATAGATTTTTAAAATAACAGTCTTTCTCTTCATAACCTACTTTACCACAGTGATCGGACTTTTTAAATCTGCAATATTCCGTTTTATGAACAATTTTATTATAATTATTACATCGGACGTTTTCCCTACATTGGGATGATATACATTGGGACGATGTGAGTCCACATGAAAAACATTTAGGCCCTGAACTTTATCAAAAGTTAAATTATTTGTTAATTTTGAGGGTTCAACTATAGTATCCGTTAAATAATTAAGTATCTTAAGAACCGGTGGCTTTAGAACCTGTGCCTCGGGTTCCAGCTTTCAAATTACGTGGCAGATTATATGCTCACTTAACTCACATGACTCTCCAAGAGCTGGCTTTTTGAAAAATAAAAGTATCACCTGTGCATCCTGACGTTTGCTAGTTGCAACCATGTCGTGTAGTTTCGCAGCGAAACCGCGCTTAGCAGGTAAAGTCTTTTCCACTCGCTCCAGGTCACATCGATGTTTTATTGGTGTTCAAACCGTAGCAGAGAATTTCCTTCCAAGTTGCTTGTCATGTTGTATATTAAAGCTCTTTTTTTATCATCATATTTAAGCTTCTTACTTGAGCTTCAGCATCTCCTTGTTATTTGTATAGGGTCCAGGTTGTAATTGCGTTGCCATCTCACACTGGCTAGTAACTTCAATCATTTTCTTGTGGTATCTATCTAGATATACACATGTTTAGTGCCATCATAATATAAAACCCACACCAGTAACGTTAATAAAGTAGTCTTATATCAACATTCGGGCGTTTCATTTCCCTCGTCCTTATATGGCGACCCTGCCAGCGCAGTATGCGCATCGGTAACGCGAGATCCTTTAATTTAAATTACTGACAAGTGTTAATTCAAACTCGCCAAAGTTCAAAGTTAATAATGGTCACTGTAGTTTAAAATATGTGTAATTCGAAAGTAGAAAAGGAGGACATTTTTATAAACCAAAATTCTTTAGCTGCCGAAAATAATGCATATATAAAAGAATTGAAATTCCATGCTTCCACCACAAACATTCTTTTTCTTATAATATTACTGTTGATGAGACTGTTTATCATCTACGTTGTATGGAGAGTATACCGAAAAATGCATCATCGCTGGGTCCAGCAGGGTATACATCAATATGTACTTCGTGGATCGTTCAGACGTCAACGGGCTACCCTACACGGTTCTCCAGCTGTTGCTGAACAAGAAACATAAATTGAAGTGATTTTGGATTGGAGCCGCGTCTAAAAATTGTTAATATTCAAGAAAGAAAAATTTGTTATTTGTCCAAACAGTGCGCGAGTAACGTGACTCCAGAATGCAGAACATGCCTATATAAGGGATGCAACGTAGAGACGGACTTTAATAGTTTTATATAATTATAATAATACATATTATGTAGCGATATATTTGTAATAACTAGATAATTAGTGTTAAAGTATTCATATTATTTTTGTATAACTTCAAAATACGTAATTAGTAATAATGAATTTTAGTAATATGTATAGTTTTTATATTTTGATATGGCAGGCAGATGATTTAAAAATATTGTGCCAAGAGTTAAAATTGATTAAAGAATACTTAAGGAAAATTGGTCCTGAGCGTAGAAAGGGTAACATTTACATTGTTAAGTTAAGCGAAGCAAATAGTTTGTATAGCCAATATTTAACATTAAATTCTTATTTGCAAAAAGAAGTAAATTGTGGTAATATTAGTGCTAGCGATAGTGAATTGATTGTCGATTATTCACAGCAATTTCTTTCATTGTATAAAGATATTGTTAGATACTCTTCAACGTCATCCGATTCGAAAGAATTTATTAGTAATTCAGGTCAGACTATAGAAACTATAAACATGGAAAAATTTGATTTTAAAGTTGCTCTGAGTTTGTTACCGGTTATGAATGACGACTTATCTGTAACTAAACAATTAATAGATTCCGTTGAATATTATGAAACCACCCTTACTGCCGATTCTAAGCCCCAATTAATAAATTTTGTGTTAAAAAATCGTTTATCGCAATCAGCAAAACTTAAATTACATCCAAGCTATTCTAGTATTTCAGACTTAATTCATGATATGAAAAAAGAGCTTTTGCCGAAAAAATCTGCTACGACCATCCAAACACGATTGCTGAATTTTAAGCAGAATGAGTTGACCATCAAAGAATACGGTAAGCAAATCACTGAAATGTTTGTTGACTTGACTATTTCACAGGCAGATAACGACCCAGAGACTTATAAGGTGCTTAAGCCCTTAAATGAAAAGCAAGCAATCAAACGATTTGCTGATGGACTGCGAAATCGTAGAACCGGGACTATTATTACAGCGCGTAACTTTACATCTTTAAAAGACGCTATTCAATCTGCATTAGATGAGGAGTTGCCATCCACTTCTAATTCCAATTTAATGAGCATAAATAAAAAAGTTTCCTGTTTTCGAAATTCCAGGGGACGTTATAATTACCGAGGTAATCAATATCGAGGGTACCGTGCCCACCCACAGCACGGCGGTGGTATGAGCAGAGGCCAACAACCAACGTGGCGTGGCACACAGCGAGGTAGATCATGGCGTGGTAATTCCCGCCCGTACCAGAATAGAGGTATGAAAAATAAAAACAATAGCTTAAACGTTGGGCAAAATCAAGGTTATGTAAACATCATCGATCGAAATAATTCACAGTCCCAACCCACCCCATCTGTTGATAATAATAATCAGTTTTTTCGTGAGTAAAGGTCATATATTTTCATGTAATAATCATTCGCGTTTAGTTCAATTTACTTTTAACAATTGTTTTGCTTCACATTGTTTAATTGGCACCGGCGCATCAATTTCTGCGCTAGAATCGAAACTTGTTTATACTTATAACATTCCATTCCATAAAGAGAAATGTGAGTTTAGCGGAATTGGAGGTAGTGTTGAAGCAATTGGATATGTCTTTCTTAATTCGGAAGTGCCCCAAGGATCTTTTAAACATAAATTCTTTGTATTTGATACTCTACCTACTAAAGTTTCTGCTATAATTGGCGATGACTTTTGCAAAAAGTATGCGGCGATAATTGATTATGAAAACAATTATTTTTCATTGATTAATTCAAATAATGATCGAATTTATTTACCTACTTTTAGTAATATTAATAATGAGGTTTTGTATATTCCGTCGCGATCGGAATCTATACATTTTATAAATACTGATATGAAAGATGATTGTGTGGTATGTTCGAAAGAGTTATCGGAAGGTGTTTACTTAGTCAGTATGTTAGTAAGTCCAATTAGAGGGAAAATACCGATTCGAATAATAAATAAAACCGACAGAGATTTTTGTTTGAGTGACGTAAGCCCTAACATTTATAGTGCGAGTGAGTATAATATATGTATGTTTGGAAAATCGAATAAGAATTCGGAACGCGTAAAAAAAATATTTTCTATTTTAAAATTACACGAATATCTAAAGGGGGAAGAACAGGTATCAATCGAAAACATATGTGCGAAATACTGTGATATCTTTTATTTACCCGGAGACAGCTTGACTGTGACTGATATCTATAAACATACAATTACATTAAAACCCAATGTAGATCCAATCTATGTAAAACCATACAGATTACCCCATTCTCAAAAAGTTGAAATAAAAAGGCAATTAGATAAAATGTTAAATCAAGGAATTATTGAACCTTGTAAGAGTGAATGGTCAAGTCCCATTCTACTAGTACCTAAAAAATCGGAAAGTAACGATAAAAAATGGAGATTAGTAATCGATTATCGTAAATTAAATAATTCCATAGTTGATGATAAGTTTCCTTTGCCGAATATTACAGAAATACTCGACTCTCTTTCAGGTTGTATATATTATACACATTTAGACTTAAATCAAGGTTTCTATAATGTAGAATTAGATCCAAATAGCCGTAGGTATACAGCATTCTGTTCTGGTCAATACCAGATGACCAGAATGCCAATGGGTCTTAAAACCAGTCCCAGCTCTTTCTCTAGAATGATGAATATGGCTATGGCAGGCTTAACATTTGAAAAATGTTTTATTTACCTTGATGACATCATAATTTTTGGTAGAAATTTAGCAGATCACAATAAAAATTTAACGGAAGTATTTGAACGATTAAAACAAGTTAATTTAAAGCTAAACCCCGATAAGTGTATATTTTTAAAAAAGGAATTACTGTATTTGGGTCATGTTGTATCTGGAGATGGTGTTTTACCGGATCCTGATAAAATCAAAGTCTTACAAAATTATCCTATTCCTACTAATACAGACGAGGTAAAACGCTTTGTAGCATTCGCGAACTTTTATCGTAAATTTATTCGAAATTTTGCAGAGAAAGCTTTTTATTTAAATAAATTATGCCGTAAAAATGTACAATTTCATTGGAGTGACGAGTGTCAACATTCATTTAATTCATTAAAGCACGATATGATGTCACCTCCGTTACTGCAATACCCAGATTTTTCTGAAAGTAACCAATTTGTAGTTCAAACGGATGCATTGGGTTACGCTATAGGAGCCGTACTGTCCAATAAAAATGGTAAACCTATAGCATATGCTAGCCGAACTTTAAATAGAGCGGAGAAAAACTATCCAACAATCGAAAAATAATTATTAGCGATTGTATGGGCTAATAAACACTTCCGGCCTTATTTATACGGACGTTCTTTCAAAATTTATACGGACCACAAACCTCTCATTTATCTTTTTAACATGAAAGATCCTTCGAGTAGGTTATTGAAATTTAGACTTGCTCTCGAAGAATACGATTATATAGTAGAGTATGTAAGAGGAAGTGAAAATTCCGCCGCAGATGCTTTATCTAGAATACGTATTATATCGAAAGACTTAAAAGATATGAGTGAGTGTAGTTTGAATGTGTTGACTAGAGCTCAGAAGAAAAGGATGGAAGAGGAGCATAGTATGTCAGGGATGAACAATGATTCTTTGTGTGATAGTGTGAATACTGACGATTGGCTTGATCACCCAAGAGTCGTAGAGATACACAACAAACCGAAGATATCGATAGAATTAAGATTGATCAACAAAAGTAATTTACAAAAATTACGAAAGGACAATGAAATCGCATGCGAATCTAGAACTTTTATATACATACGTTTTAAAGAAAATGACAATTTATATAAATCCAGCTATTCGATCACAATTATCGCGAGGCGAATTTGTGAGGGAGCTGTCTGATTTTTGTAAAAAAATAAATATTAACGAAGTATACTTCATGAAATGTAAAGAAAAAAATACATTTATAGAGCAAGTAATAAATGAAATTAATAGTATTGAAAACTGGCCCGGTCCAAGAATTATTGTGTTAAATGAAATTGAAAGAATTGACAACAAAGACGACCAAAGAGTAATATTAAATGATTTTCATCTCCTCCCCACTAGTGGCCACGCGGGTATTAAGAGGATGTTGAATAACATTAAAAAATATTACTTTTGGCCAGGTATCGAACGAGATATAACAGCATTTGTGAGACGCTGTGACAAATGCCAGAAACAAAAGTATTCTATACCCGTTAGGGAGCCTATGACTAACTTCTACAGCTCAATCTCCCTTCGAAAAAATTTTCTTAGATATTGTAGGACCTTTAGATAGAGATAGTAATAATTATTCATATATATTAACACTCCAATGTGAGTTATCTAAATACGTAGAAGCATATCCGTTAGTTTCTAAGAGTTCAGTTGAAGTTGCACAGGCATTCGTAAATAACTTCATTCTTCGACATGGAATACCCAAGGAAATAGCCACAGATCGAGGTACCGAGTTTATGTCCACAGTAATGAAAGAGGTATGTAGTTTATTAAAAATTAAAAAAATTAAATTCCACAGCATACCATCATGAGAGCATCGGCGCTTTAGAAAATTCCCATAAGAGTTTAGGAGCATTTTTACGCATACAAACTGACAACCACTCCGAGTCTTGGAGTTCCTGGCTACCCTTTTGGTGTTTCTCGTATAATACTTCCGTTCACCGTGAAACAAAATATACCCCATTCGAGTTAGTTTATATTTACTGGACGTTAGCTTATATTTAGTGGATTTAATTTACTGGACTGATAGAATCAATTACAGGTAGTCTAGGTGGAAAATTTCACAAACCCATTTCAAGCCCTCGATTATATCTACTGGATTTGTCGATTGGTTGAACTATCCAAAAGCCGCGACAGTGGGTCAATTAATTTAAATGAATTAATTATCTTTGACCTCAACAGGGACCTAGAGCGGACCTAGAGCGACATCGAAAATAGTTACGAGTTTGGATTAAGTCTCTACTCAAAGAAGCTGGTATTGAAGCTTCTAGCAGATCTGTAAGATCTTCAGTAGCTTCCCTTAACTGAATGGAATGCTTTTCAAAAGATACAATTTAAAAACTGGAAAATGGAGGCAAGATCCTTTAGAAGATACTTCAAAAGAGTTGTTTTAAATCAGTCACAGTAAAATACAAAAGCTTAGCTATCAAGCTATTTTGATTGTATTCCATAAATCAAATTGTTATTAAAATAAATTATTGTATTCCAATAATTTAATTTTTATTGGACACATTATAGCAACGTCATAATATTTATGACCAGGTGATAACAAACACGTCACTCAAGATGGATTCCGGATGTCAACATGTAACAATAATTGAGAGTTTTAACTAACACTAAAACTACCTATTATTTTTCCTTAAGACATCCGGAATCCAGGTAATTTCTACCTGGTTCATCTCGAGTATGTATAATGAATTAAGAATTATCAATTTGTTAAAATGTGCAAGTTTCCTCCCGCCAAATTCACATTAGAGAGCAGCACTTGCACCGGAAGGGAGTGAAAACTGGACTAAAAGGCTAAAAAGACAGGTGCTTGACTCAAGATGGATTCCGGATGTCTTAAGGAAAAATAAAAGGTAAGTTTTATTGTTACTTAAAACTCTCTATTATATTCAGGGATATATAACATGATATGCAAAATACAGGATAGTGGAGCCTCTCGATATGCCCTCCTTTAATACAAAATTTTTCAGTAAATCGTTCTCTGTCCAAGGTGCAAAGCTTTGGAACTCATTCCCACCTTCTGTTTACAAAGAGAGACCAAGTGCACCTGCATTTAAACATTAACTTAAGTGACATCTTCTGTCACTTTTACCTTCTGATATGTAATGTTTATTTATTTATACTAGTTGTATATTTTTAACGAACTAATAATTCTTTTAACAAAATATTTGTGTAATCACTTTATATCACTTTAAACATTGATTTAGTAATTTAACACGTTTTGACTTATACTGTTTTACAAAGTTTCGTTGCAGCTCTTGATCCAACTGATGACAACTGATGTAACGAGCTCTCGTCAGTTTGCAGCCATTATTATAGTCTCGATTGTCTATGGTGGGAGCAACCGGTGGCGGGGGATGGGGGCAGATTTAGTTCGTCAACACGGCCTCTCCTGACAAGGCAGCGTCCTCGCGGCTACCCTGCTCAGCTGTGGTTTGTTCTTCGTAGGAATCGGATTCACAGCTCTCAAAGAATGCTGCGCAATCGTCGGGAGTCCACTCACCATTCCAAGGTACTACGTACTCGGCAGCCGCTTGTGTTACCTTGCCATAAGAGTTTGAGAGTAAGGTAAGCTCATAGCGGTTGTTTGCTAGCGCTTTGGTGACGCGGTATGGACCCCTCATGCCACTGTCCAACTTTCCTGCTCTTTGAGATTGTTTTATAACATAAACTAAATCATTAACCTTATATCTCCTAGGCGTATTGCGGTTTTTATTTACGTAGGCGTCCTGAAGTTCTCGATTTTTTATTCAAATTGGTTTCAGCCGTTTGTCTTCTTAATTCACGCCATGCTTCGCGATTAGGCGTGGATCCCTCTATCGTTACATCCTTAATAAGGGAATTGATTAACGATGTAATCGCCTCCGTGCCAATGAGTAAGTTTAATGCTGAATACGAAGTAGAAGCTTGTTTAGTTATATTCAAAGTTAATTGAACCTTCCATAGAACTTGTGACCAATGTGCAGACTTCAGTTTTATTTCTACTCTAATCATATTTAATACGGTGCGGCAGTACCTCTCAACCTGGCCATTAGACTGGTGCATTTCGGGAGTAATTAAGTGCATCTCAATGCCATATTCTATTAGAAAGGTATTAAAATCCGCGCTGTCGAAATTCGACCCCTATCACAAACGAGTAACCGTGGTGTACCGAAGATACCTATTGCGTTAGTTATAATTCGTTTTAATTCGGATGAATCTTGTTTACGCATTGGGAACATTAAACAAAATTTGGTAAAAGCGTCTATTAAAATTAAAACGTAATTATAACCGTCGGATTCCGGCAGCGGTCCTAAAGAATCGACATGTATCGTGTCAAATGGGATTGAAGGTTTTTCCCACGATGTAATTGGCTGGAGTGGCGCACGTGGTACCTTTTTATATGTTAAACAATTTACACAATGTAAAATATACTTTTTAGTAAAACTATGCAATCCGGGGTACCAAAAATGCGTCAAAATTAAATTTACTGTCTTTTCATAACTCAGACGCTGGTGTTCGTCGTGAAAAACACGTAGTAGGCTAAGCCTGTAAGCTTTGGGTACATAATATAAAAGTCGCGACTGCTCACCTTTGACATCATATTTGTAATACAACATGTCATTTTTCTTTTTGTATCGGGTATCGTCCAATTGACCATCATTAAGCTTTTCTAATAAGACTGCTATCTCGTTGTCAGCGGATTGTGCAATTTGCGCCCACGTTTTAGGTTTAACCGGAGTACATAGATTAACAGGATTTCTACTGAGGTAGTCAGCATCAGACATCATTGTACCCTTTCTATATTCTAAAGTGAAGTCATAATCTTGAAGATATATCCACCATCTGGCTACTCTGGGTTGTAAGTCCTTTTTGTTTTGCGTTAACTTAAGTGCATTGCAATCGGTAACTATTTTAAAATGCTTAGCAATCAAGTATTGGCGGAAATGCTGTAGTGCTCTTACTACTGCAAGGGTTTCCAGCTCATAAGAGTGGTACTTTGGTTCTGCTCCTACTGTGACCCTGCTGTAATAAGCAATGACGCGTTTACACTTCTCGAGATCCACCTGTAGTAGAACCGCTCCATAGCCTTGAGAGCTAGCGTCTGTATGAAGTTCAGTTTCTAACTGCGGATCGAAAATTTTTAAAATCGGTTCACTCGTTAAAATTTTAATTATTTCCTGCCTTGCTTTTTCTTGTTGAATTCACCAATTAAATTTAGCATTCTTGCGAGTTAGTGCAGCAATGCAGGCTGTTTTATAAGAGTAACCACATATATATCGACGGAAATAGCCCGCTAAGCCTAAAAATTGTCTAACCTGTTTGACGTTCTGTGGCTGTGGTGATTGAACCAACGCTTTTATTTTATTCTCGCTTGGCCTTACCTGACCATTGCCAATGATTCTACCAAGATATTCAACTTCTGGAGTTAAAAATGTACACTTTCGAATATTCACCGAAAAGCCAGCATCGGTGAGCGTCTTTAGAACGGAATCGAGTAATTTTAAACCTTCATTGATGTCATTGAAGTCTCAGTAAGTTTAACTCGATACTTAAAAATAATTATATTAAGATTTGTGATTAACTTTTTTTTTTCCTTTTTCATATTTCACATGATATAAGTTTGGTTTATATACATTTTTACATTTGTTAGTTTTTTTTTTCTTAATTACCATACATTTAATTTTACTGTTTTATCTCCTTTATATATATGTTCACTTCCAGATTAATTATTTGTGGAAACTGTATTGGCATGTGTGTTAGTTAAGGTTTATAAGTTTTATGTAATATAAAATATGCTGTTTGTTTCACTTACTTACAAATAAATAAATAAAATAAGTAAATATATATGTACAAAATTTCTAATTAATTAATGTCGGTTAGGTATGCGTGTTCATATTGTATCATATCTTAAGTCTATCCTACGACGATCCCTATGTACACTACGGGGTTCTGAAACCTTCGCACAAATCGGTAGATTTAAAATTCTCTCTTTAGATAAACGAAATGTATGTAATGTATGATTAAGTACATACCCACATGATCCACCGTACTCGTCCGCTTAAAGAAACTACGAAATACCAATTGTGGAAATGGGGGGAAGAAGAACAAAATTCGTTTATTGGTATAAACGAGCTTTAAAATCTGAACCAGTACTGGCTGTATATAATTCCGAACTTGAAACACAGTTAAACATATATGCATCAAGTCATGGAGTTGGTGGTATTTTATTTTAAAAACAGTTGAAAGGTGAATTAAAACCTATAGCATATTTCAGTAAACAAACCACATCCATAGAACAAAAATATCACTCGTATGAACTTAAAGCAATGGCAGTTGTGTTTAGTATTAGAAAATTTCCTGTATATCTCTTGGGTCGACCTTTTAAAATATTTATCGATTGTCAGGCTCTCAGTAGTTACCGAGGATAGGACGATGATGGCTAGAACTACAAAGTTACAATTTTGAAGTGCAATATAGACCAGAAATACAAATTCAACACGTAGACGCGCTGAGTCGCAATGCTCTACCTTTACAACATATTACAACAGAAAATTGGATTACAGCAGTGCAAAATGATGATCTTGAATTACAAGTCATTATTAATAACATAAATAATTATGAATATAAGAAGTTGTATCTATTAAAAGACGGTATTCTGCATAGAAAAGTAGACGAGTATAAAATCGCAAAAATGTTTCATGATAATGGTCACACGAATGCAACCAGGGTTATTGAGATTGTTCAGAGACAATATTAGTTCGAAAAACTAAAACGATTTGTTACTAAATATGTGAAGGTATGCATTCCGTGTCAATTTGCCAAAAAAAAAACCATTTGGGAAACGAGGCTTTTTAAATCCCATTGAAAAACGGAATATTCCGTGGCATCTCAATAATTTGGTCCCTTGTGTAAATTCGTTAAACCAAAATTGTTACTTATTGGTAGTAATAGACGCTTTCAGTAAATTTGTTTGACTGCAACCTGTTCCTAATACTTTTACAATTCACGTAATACATACAATGAATTTTCTTACGCTCGTTTTCGGACTGGCTACTCGAATAACAACAGACCGTGGGAAGGCTTTTACCAACCAAAAGTTTTCAAACTATTGCACCCTTAAACAAATTCGGCATATATTAAATGCAGTTCCCTGTCTAAGAGCAAAAGGGCAAGTCGAACGTAGTAATCGCACCATTCTTCAATCATTAACAGCGTCTACTGGTGAAAATGAGATAGACTGGGAACAATTTATTCCATAAGTGGAAAAGAGGCATCCATTACAGCATAAACAGCAGTACCCAGAAATGTCCTTTAGAATTACTATATGGATATAAGCCTCGATTTGAACTGCATTTTATACTGTAAAACAAAAAACAAAACTCAAATATCCGAGTTGCGTTCTCAAGCTCAAAAAAATAATATTAACGTTTCTATAAAAAGTAAAGAGGGGTACGATAAAAAAGACTTAATTATACAAAATTCTTTTAGGCGATTTAGTACAAATTCAGCGTAGCATAATAATAATAATAAAAAAAAGGATTAACGAGTGGAAAACTTGTCAACAAATATGCCAGATTTTATAAAGTTGCAAAATATATGATAACGATCATTATAGGGTGAAATCCTTGAATAAAGGCGGATAAGATATTATAATGTTATAGCGGGGGACAAAATGAAAAGTTTCTAATACAACATGTTAGTAGTGGTGATAATACGGACAAAGAAAGTTGAAAGAAATAAGTAAATAATGGTGCATGGTGTAGGTAGATATGATGAAGAATTTTAACCATCAAATGTAATTATTTTCGAAAATTATTTATAATTTTATTAAATCATATTAAAAGCTGACGGTCAATATACAATTATTACATAAAAACGATGAAACGAACAGTAAAATATATACTAGTATGTATATACACAAAATCACTTACCGCGTACTGTTCCAGATTTCACATAAAACGACGCACAAAATGAATTTAAACTTACTGCTTGCACTAAAACCCACATACAAAATGAATCTAAAAATTGAAACTTTACATGGACTACATGTACTACAATAACATGCTACCTACAAGTAAAAAAAAAGTACTTGATTATGTAAAGTCATGAATTAAAAGAATATTTGAATTATCGTTATAGAAATATATGTATATCTTAAATTAATATAGAATTTAAATATAAAATATTTAATAAAAATACAAAATATTTAATACAAATAATTAAATACAAATGTCATTATCCTGTATAGTGAATCTAATGATGATGATATTTGACTAAGAAAGAAAATGTTTCAGCTATCTAATGTAATTGATATTTTTCTTTTAGTTTCTTTATCATTATTACGTTCACTATGACCGACTTTCTTACAGAAGTTACAAGCTACGGATTTAAAATGAAACGAATTAGTCCTTGAGGATTGAGGCAGAGGCAAGTTTCGTGGCTTAGTTTTATTAATGTCAGGTTTAGGCCGTTTATTACTGCATGATGCACTCATGTGTCCCCATTTATTATACTCACAGCATTTATATTTATTTATTTATTTATATACCAAGAGAAGAAATAGTTACATAATTAATTATAAAAGACATGTGATGCACAAAGGATAACTAATCTCTTAAAAGAGACCTCTACGAGAAACCCTTTTCATAAAGGAAACTACATAAAGAAGCGTGGTGTACATAGGTACAATAAAAAGAGTGAAGGGAAAAAAAATAAAGAGATTTATATATAAATAAGCAAACAAAAAAAAATATAATAATAGAAAATGTTGATATTATACATACATAGATATATACATAAATATACATATATACAAATAGTATATATAAATATATACAAATAGTATGAATAAATAAACATTACATATCAGAAGGTAAAAGTGACAGAAGATGTCACTTAAGTTAATGTTTAAATGCAGGTGCACTTGGTCTCTCTTTGTAAACAGAAGGTGGGAGTGAGTTCCAAAGCTGTGCACCTTGGACAGAGAACGATTTACGGAAAAATTTTGTATTAAAGGAGGGGATATCGAGAGGCTCCACTATGCTATATTTTGCATATCAGGTTATATATGCCAGAATATAATGATGAAATTTAAGAATACTCCTTGCCATATAGACATCTAATAATTAATTATAACTGGCTATTGGATAATAATAGTATGTAATTTTACCAGACAAACGTTTCGTTATATACTTTTGTTGTTTGACGAATACCATAACGAATACCATATCCCTAAACATAACGAAAATTTTTAAGAATGTGCCCTCATATCTTAGAATTTATAAATTAAAAATGCCTATGTGACATACAAACTGTGTGATCATGTGGGTATGTAATTAATCATACATTACATACATTTCTTTTATATAAAGAGAGAATTTTAAATCTACCGATTTGTGCGAAGGTTTCAGAACCCCGTAGTGTACATAGGGATCGTCGTAGGATAGACTTGAGATATTTATTAACTATTAATACCAAAAAGACATCATATATGATCTTCGCGCCTAAAAATAAAAATATACCAAATCATGACCAACTAACAATTTTTAACGAGCCAATAAATAAAACTGATCATGAAAAATATTTAGGTCTTATAATGGATAGCAAGTTAACCTGGCAATATCATATTGATCATCTTAAAAATAAAATATCCCCTTTGATAGGAGCACTACGTAGAATTTCCTTATGTATACCTAATACAATTCGTCCTATTATTTATAATTCTTTAGTAAAACCTCATATCGAATATCTTATTGAAATATGGGGAACTGCTGCGAAGTCTAACATAAAGTCATTACAAACTTTACAAAATAAAATTATTAAAGTTCTTTATAAATATGATTATTATTACTTTAATTACAAAACACAACTGACTTTTCAAAGAAAATAATTAAAACAGTACGACTTCTTGGTAAATCACTTGTTTATTTCCAATTTCACAAAGTAATGCACAATTACATCCAAAAAGGCTCTTTATATAATCTCTCCTCCCCTCTCCTCTCCTCTCCTCCTCGATACATCACACCACTCCACACCTCGCCCGCCGCCAACTCGCCCCTTAGTCAATACAGCTCCTCTTATTTTTGTTACAGTCGGCCATCCTGGAACAATTGCACCGCAATTGGCGCAAACATTCGATGAGCTTTCCAATAAACCAATAAGATCATCTCTAGTTACCAAGTCATCATCACTACTAGTCTCACTACAGTCTCACTAAAGTCTGGAGCACTACGATATAGTCTAAGAGAATCTGCTGCAACAATTCCCGAAAACTCTTTATAGCCCCTCATTCCTTTAACGCTATCGATTTCATGTCGCCCATTATCAAGAACCTTTTGTACAATGTAAGGCCTAGAATACAACACTCGCAACTTACTATTTACATTCTTAACTTCACTTAACGTGGGCGATTGCTTATAGAGAACTAAAACTCCCTTGTTAAATTTATTCTCAGGTTTACGAAGCTTTTCATATTTTTTTCTTCATAATTATGGCTTTTCGTTTTAATCGCTCGGAAGCATTTTTACGTTTCTCGTCAACCGGCTTAAAATTTTCGTTCCCGATCAAATTAGACATGAGTCGATCTCTATGACTAAACATAATTTCATAAGGGTGATAACCTAGACTTCCGTTAATTATATTTTTGATTCCCCAAACCACATCGGGTATACACTCTGTCCACATGTTAGTATCTATATTACGAGTACGCATAGCATCCAATAATGTACGGTTGTATCGTTCAACCTGTCCATTGGCGCGTGGACATGCTATAGGATTTAAAGTATGGCGAAAATTATGATTAGTTGAAAACATCTTTGAAAATTCTACTAGTAAAAGCCAAATTTCTATCCGATACTACTCTTCTCCGATAACCGAACAAACTAAACATATCTTTTAAAATAAATTACAGCCTCTACGGAATTCATTGTTCTAACAAAAACTTTGAAAAGGAATCTACTATCATTGAAATACATTGATGACCCTTTTTAGTTTTACCAAAAGGCCGGAGATGATCAATGTGAACTAATTCCATAGGAATAGAAGACTTAGGAATGGGATGTAACTCATCACTTCGTTTACCATAATCTCCTTTTGAATATAAACACTCCAAACAATGATTCACATATTTTTTTAATAAAACGAGTCATCTTAGGAAACCAATAATCCGATTTAATTAGTTCCTCACATTGTTTGAAGCCGATATGACCTTTTTTATCGTGAAATTTTTGCATAAACTTCCATCTTGCAAAGGAAGGAACGACGAACTTAGCAGCCCTTTATAGTTTTCCTGTATAATCGTTTATTTTTAATTTATAATCATTTTAACATCAGTGCAAGCCTGACCTTCTGATAATTGCTTTATTATGCTATTTAATTTATCATTTTTCCGCTGAATAGTCAACTACCAGTCATCAGAAGATATCATATTTATATACCTATCGAACACTTGAGAATACCGAATGTGTTTTGTTGACTTAGCTTCACCTATGTCGGACTGCGACTGAGAGCATCGACATGCGTCATACGTTCTCCTGGTCTATATGCGATCTGGATATCGTATTCCTGGATCGTAAGCCGCCACCTTGCTATACGAAGGATTAAATCCTTTTTGAGCAATGTATACCTTACAGCTGAACAATCGGTAACTATTTTAATTAATTGTCTATAAACATATATACGATTTTTTTTAAAGAATCAACGACAGCTAACGTCTCAAGTTCATAACTATGATACATACTTTCTTCGAGAGAAGTAACTACTATAATAAAACACTGGTTTTAATTCGCCTTCCGTTTAAAGTTGGAATAAAATTCACGGTACCCCTATTCTACTTGCGTCTTTATGTATCTCACAAGGTAGTAATGGGTCGTATAAAGCCAACACAGGTTTACTATCCTAGATCCATTCAGATTTCTTTTTTGTTAAATCTGTCAACGGCTTCGCTATGATTGCAAATTTATTAATGAACTTTCTGAAGTAACTACACAGTCCCAAAAATTGTCGTAATTGATGTAGATTATTCAGCTTAGAGAAATTCTCCACTGCGTGTATTTTATGATTACCGGTCCTAAAACCATTCGAACTAGTCTCATAACCCAGAAATGAAACTTTTGTTTTAAGGAATGAACACTTTTTAAGGTTTAATTTTAAATCTGCTTTACGCAACTGAGATAGTACCTTTCTAATAATTTTAAACCATCACATACGCTCGAAGTTGATAATAACATGTCATCCATAAAGGTTACAATTTCATCACTACCCACAAGTTTCACAAATTTTTTTTTTCGGATTACCCTCATGAAAACTGACGAGGCATTGGCTAACCCGAATAGTACCCTCAAATATTCATAAAGACTATCAAGAGTAATTAATGACGTTTTATGCATAGAATCTGCTCTAATTAATAAGTTATGGTAGCCGAAAAATAAGACTAAATTTGTAAAATATTGTTTACCCGACAACTTATTTAATTGGTCATCTATATGAGGCATAGGGAATTTTTCTTTAATAGTAATTCTATTTAATTCCCTGAATCGACACACAATCTACAGTCGCCCTATTTTTTTTTCGTACTAATATAATCGGAGATGCGTATTGCGAATTCGATTCTCTAATAATACCCCCTTTTATTAAAATATTTACCATTGTCTTTACAACTTCTCTTTCCCTAAGCGCTAATCTATACGGCTTTCGAACTACCGGTTTGTTTGTTTCGAGCTCAATAGCCATTTCACCTAAATTTGTACACCCTATGTCGCCAATATTTTTAGCAAAACAATCCTCATACGACTTTAAAAGATTAATTAACGTTACTTGATTTGATCATTATTCTCAATATCACTGACATCAATATTTTCAAATTCATTATAATTATCAGAACACTCTCCTCTCCTCAAAGTAAAGCAGTATGATCTCACCTCTGGGTCCGATATGCATTTTTCACCTCGTTGTTCCTTTTTTTCAATAAATGGTACGGGAACCAATATTGCAGACTTTTATGAAGCCGTTCCCATTTCGTAGCACGGAGCTGGTTACGGCATATACTACGTTACCTCATCCTGAACTGCCTGGGCCTCGTACAGTAATCTCCACAATCGGCGTCACGTATTGTAAATTGAACCAAGTTATCTCCAATCGGTACAGAAGTGTCTTCGACTAATTTTACTCTGTAATAGCTAGTATCATCACACAGGTCGATATTATACAAGTTATTGGGGGTAGTTGTTGCCCTTGATAAGTGAGCGCCACACTGAAACACTTTTAGCGTTATGTCATTTTGATTTACAACGGTCTGGCCTATAATAAGAGAGATATCACCCAAATCGACGTTTGTTACTACAGCAGACGTTTTGACGTGAACCTCGTCGATTGATAATTCAAACTGTACCTCTCCTAATGCTCGAACTGTATCACCGTTAAATCCTTTTAACACTGTATTTGTAGGCATTAGTTTGAGTTTAAGGGCATCAGATGCTCCCTTGAGTAGTTTATTAAGCTCGCTACCAGTATCTAAATAAGCCTTGAAAAAAAAGTTCACTTACCCTCACACTTTTTCTTATACACATCATTCAACTGTGATATCAATTGAACTTTCCTAACAGGATTTGGTTCTACTTCTGTTGAATTACACATGTTCGCCAAGTTCGCCATGTTCGCCAAGTTTACCACACCTGAAACACTTCGTTTATCGGTTAATTTACATGTTGTAGCCACGTGCCCTGTTTCTTTACAGCGATAACAGATCGGTGATTTTTTGAATATACTGTCTTCTGCATGTGTTGCTCTTGGTATATTATTTGATTTAGAGGGTAGATATGAATCAAAAGCTGACAAAAATCCTTCATATAACTCA
The DNA here is from genome assembly GCF_018135715.1 of Danaus plexippus. NCBI lineage: Eukaryota > Metazoa > Arthropoda > Insecta > Lepidoptera > Nymphalidae > Danaus > Danaus plexippus. The sequence continues at coordinate 24,884 of NW_026869872.1, forward strand.
TCCGGAGTAGAACACTGAACATTTCTACTCGTTTTTGATCGTACGTAATGTCCTTGATGCTATCCGGATCTCTTCACTTTTATACTTTTTGTTGTAGGTAATCGCACTTCTGATTATTACTTTAATTACAAAACACAACTGACTTTTCAAAGAAAATAATTAAAACAGTACGACTTCTTGATAAATCACTTGTTTATTTCCAATTTCAAAAAGTAATGCACAATTACATCCAAAAAGGCTCTTTATATAATCTCTCCTCCCCTCTCCTCCCCTCTCCTCTCCTCTCCTCCTCGATACATCACACCACTCCACACCTCGCCCGCCGCCAACTCGCCCCTTAGTCAATACAGCTCCTCTTATTTTTTGTTACATATATGACGCCATATAATATATAATAAAAAAAAACAAAACTTCTTAATATAAATCAATTATACACTTTAAAAACCTGCATGTTGATTAGAAAAATAATAACAAATAAAACACATTTACAATTACACTTTCATAAAAAAACACATACATACCACACTAGAAAACGTAATAAACTAGAACTTCCAAAAACCAAAACCAACTATGGAAAGAAAAACATTTTATTTGAAGGAGTTCAAATTTATAATAAATTATCAGACTTAATCATTAATAGCAAGAGTTTTCCTATATTCAAAAAACGTGTAATGGAATATGTGCAAAATAATTTATAAGTTAATATAACCCCTACCTAAACATGTTTGTCTAATATAACTACAGACTTTTAAATGTACCCTCAAGCAAAATTATTGTGATTTCTTATTATAAGTGAACTTTTGTGTTCTTTATGAGAAATAAATGTCTTTAAACCGAAACCGATATGATACAATATGAACACTCATACCTAACCGACATTAATTAATTAGAAATTTTGTACATATGTATATATTTGCTTATTGAAGTGGTAATTGGATTTAAAACTATTTTGTTACTATAGATAAAAGTCGATATTGTCTGAAAAATGAAATGTAAAATTAACCTGTTGGTACGATAGTGAACCGCCAAGTGAAGCAAAAATAAAAAAGCGGCATGGCCGTATTACACTTTTCTCAAATTATTTCGGGCCATTTTCGACCTATAAGTACATTTCGCATTAAACTTGACGCCTATATTTCTGGTAAGCAAGAAAAAAGTAGCTCAAGCATTACAACTAGACAAAGTTCTTAGTTTTGTTAAATTTTTTCATTCACTGACTGACCCATCATCAAAACTGTAAGGCGCTTCTAGTTTATAAAGAAGCTTCAAAATTTTGAAAACAATTTGTGTTTAGTGAATAACTCAGGGAAAAACTAAAATATTTTGAATTTTCTGTCCACTTTTCAAGGTAATCTATAAATATACACGTGTAGCTCGTATCATAAGTCAGAGAGTGGGCTCTCAGAAAATTCGTTGATAGCACGAGTGTTAGAGAAGTAGATCATACTGGAAAAAAAGAGAAAAAGGAGGTTTTCCATAAAAATAAATGAGATGCCATCGATAACAAAAGTTAAAAAAAAAAACAAGTCCCGCAACACTGTTCTTTCATTGTAAAATTTTGGATCATGTACGTAATACCAAGTCGGTTGATCTTTTCGGTCCCCTCTTAAGGGGCCTTCTGTCTTAAGTTATAACGTTATTAACTATCTAACCATATCTCATAGTGACCACATTAAAATTAAAAATATTTTATGTTGAAAAAAATAGATTGACTTGGCATTCGCATGAAAACGCAATGCCATGAAAAACCAAATTTTTTATCAGCAAACCAAGTCTCGCAACTCAGCCAACTCGCAATTCCCGAGCGCATTAAGCAATCTTGATTACTAAAATATGTAGTGCTTGTGAGTTACATCGTGTGTATTGATATGAATTATATTTGTCATAAAAAAATTGTAGGTAATTATTAATTATTATCAAATTACAACTAACTTAAATGCGATTTAACAAAAAATCATTCATAACTAATAAGAATTACTTCAGAGGTTCTATCTCGACTGACACATCTGTCGTCCATAAATCTATGTATCTCTTTTCATGATTTCTTTCGGGTTAACCTATATCGGTATGATTTCAGTCATATTCTCATTTATATTTAACTCTGCTATGTCCCGTTTCCTTTCTAGTGATAAACTAGGGATTCGAAAGTCTCTAGTTCATCTTAGGGATACGCTTCCAGTTGTGTGAAAATTATTGACGGACCTTAACATGCAACAAGCTCATAAGCTCCATGTCCATATCCATAACATACATTTTTTATCGTCAATGTATTGTTATTTTTTTTTTTTAAATAGAAGTTTTTCAAAAGCATACGATAATAATATGATATAATATGTGAAGTAGATTAACAACATTATTATACCTTTTCGTAACACAAACAACAATTTACTAGTTTCATTTTATTTAAACATTAAATTTCCATATTTAAATTTAGAAAATTTTTCAAATGTCTCTCTACATGATATAAATTAAAACAAAATTAAACCAAAGATATGTTAAATAAAATGCTCTTCAATGGAGTATATAATACACTAGGTAAAACACAATGTTATTTCCATCAAGATTCATTTAATATAGGAAGTTTTCGACGTAGCGAAAATGTTTTTGTAATTAATTATAAAACGATAACTAATACACAATTTGATATTTTTTTTAGAATACTTTCTAAAAAAAATATCAAATTATGTAGAAAATAAAATCCACAGACTTAAAAAACATTAATAGGCAATAAATATATTGTAACTTAACATTCAGGGATATGTTACATAGGCATTTTTAATTTGTAAATTCTAAGATATGAGGGCATATTCTTAAAAATTATCTTTATGTTTAGGGATATGGTATTCTTTAAGGTATTCGTCAAACAACAAAAGTATATAACGAAACGTTTGTCTGGTAAAATTACATACTATTATTATCCAATAGCCATTTATAATTACTTATTAGATGTCTATATGGCAAGGAGTATTCTTAAATTTCACTATTATATTCAGGCATATATACCATGATATGCAAAATATAGCATAGTGGAGCCTCTCGATATCCCCTCCTTTAATACAAAATTTTTCCGTAAATCGTTCTCTGTCCAAGGTGCACAGCTTTGGAACTCACTCCCACCTTCTGTTTACAAAGAGAGACCAAGTGCACCTGCATTTAAACATTAACTTAAGTGACATCTTCTGTCACTTTTACCTTCTGATATGTAATGTTTATTTATTCATACTATTTGTATATATTTATATATACTATTTGTATATATGTATATTTATGTATATATCTATGTATGTATAATATCAACATTTTCTATTATTATATTTTTTTTGTTTGCTTATCTATATATAAATCTCTATATTTTTTTCCCTTCACTTTTTTTATTGTACCTATGTACACCACGCTTCTTTACGTAGTTTCCTTTATGAAAAGGGTTTCTCGAAGAGGTCTCTTTTAAGAGATAAGTTATCCTTTGTGCATCACATGTCTTTTATAATTAATTATGTAACTATTTCTTCTCTTGGTATATAAATATATAAATAAATAAATATTAAATGCTGTGAGTATAATAAATGGGGACACATGAGTGCATCATGCAATAATAAAACTAAGCCACTAAACTTGCCTCTGCCTCAATCCTCAAGGACTAATTCGTTTCAATTTAAATCCGTAGCTTGTAACTTCTGTAAGAAAGTCGGTCATAGTGAACCGAACTGTTTTGCTTAAGGACGATCGAACTCGGGTAACGTAAATTTTTGTCGAGAAGTCGTAACTGACATTAATAATCGTGACGTAATTACGGCGGTACTAGGTGGCATCCCGACAGATGTATTAATGGATACCGGTTCATACATCTCGTTAATTAGCTCTGATTTAGCTAAGCATTTTTCATGCAAACTACATGCGTGTGTTAGGATACTGTTCTATATTTATACAATGTTTATTGAAGATACTATTTTTATAAATTATCATTTAAAGATTAATAATCGAATAGTGAGGGTAAGACTTATAAAAGTGTTGCGTCGTTAATAATATATCAAACCAGTGTTTAGTATACAATTATATTGAAATCAGCTTTGTTATATAACTGTTATATGTATAAATAACACTTAAAAATATATTTATTGTATTTAAAATATTATCTGATTTAATACTGAAGGAATTATTATTAAAGAGTAAGAGTAAGACTAAGGTACAAAAGCGGTTCGTCGCCAGTAACGTGTCAAATGTGTTTAGTATACCTTTAAATTGGAACCCGCTTTCAAATACCATTTACCAAAACATTACTATTATTATTTTTATATTATTTAGTTATTTATAAAATGTATATTTTCAATATATATTTTGTAACAATTAAAAAGTAAACATCTTGAATATCGAGTGGTGTGGGTAAGACCTATAAAACATAGCCCTTCACTGGGGCAAGGCAGTTCTCACGTCGGACACCAACAAGGGACAGACCTTCAAGCGAAAAGTTCTGGATATAGTGAAAACCATTTTGCGAAATACATAGATGAGATAAGTGTATTTTATTGTATGGTTTTTCTTTATAAAAAAACAATAGTTTTGTTAAATGTTAAAATGTACAGAAAATAAATGTTATTATGTGTTTAATGAACTATTTTATTTGAAATATATGTAAATCTAGTTTTCTTATAAAATATTTTAACTATATTCTAACACGTGCATTCCACTGTTGCGTGGTTTTGGTGGCGCGGAAATACCAAATAATATAAGTACCGAGTACGTTTTTGAATACTCCGGTAGTTATAGGCACCCATGTAATCGTATTAAGCAGATACGGAGTGTCTTACATTCGCCTTGCGAATTCACAACGAATCATTCGGTCCATTAAATTACCGATTAATATCATATCCGATTGTACGGTAGATTTGGATCTTCATTCTATTAACACGTCACCGTCATAAAATTAGGTTTTATGCCGGTTGTCATAGTAACCATATTAAATCCACTAATGTTTTATTAAAATAACAACAGATATCACCGATGCGTAAGAGTCTGTCAACGACCAAGACTTAATGATTTTCTAATGTCTTGGTTATGGAAAATGTAACTGTGTGCTTCATTAATAATACTATCCGACTATGTGGCTGTGTCAATGACTAAAAACTGTGTGATCATGTGGGTATGTAATTAATCATACATTACATACATTTCTTTTATATAAAGAGAGAATTTTAAATCTACCGATTTGTGCGAAGGTTTCAGAACCCCGTAGTGTACATAGGGATCGTCGTAGGATAGACTTGAGGTATTTATTAACTATTAATACCAAAAAGACATCATATATGTTCTTCGCGCCTAAAAATAAAAATATACCAAATCATGACCAACTAACAATTTTAACGAGCCAATAAATAAAACTGATCATGAAAAATATTTAGGTCTTATAATGGATAGCAAGTTAACCTGGCAATATCATATTGATCATCTTAAAAATAAAATATCCCCTTTGATAGGAGCACTACGTAGAATTTCCTTATGTATACCTAATACAATTCGTCCTATTATTTATAATTCTTTAGTAAAACCTCATATCGAATATCTAATTGAAATATGGGGAACTGCTGCGAAGTCTAACATAAAGTCATTACAAACTTTACAAAATAAAATTATTAAGTTCTTTATAAATATGATTATATGACGCCATCCGTTGAATTATATAATAAAAAAAACAAAACTTCTTAATATAAATCAATTATACACTTTAAAAACCTGCATGTTGATTAGAAAAATAATAACAAATAAAACACATTTACAATTACACTTTCATAAAAAAACACATACATACCACACTAGAAAACGTAATAAACTAGAACTTCCAAAAACCAAAACCAACTATGGAAAGAAAAACATTTTATTTGAAGGAGTTCAAATTTATAATAAATTATCAGAATAGCAAGAGTTTTCCTATATTCAAAAAACGTGTAATGGAATATGTGCAAAATAATTTATAAGTTAATATAACCCCTATCTAAACATCTTCTTCTTCTTCTTCCTGGCAATTATCCCAGCATTAGCCAGGGTCTGCCTTCCTGCTCAAACTCCTCCACTTTGCACGGTCTTTAGCATCCGCGGTGGTAAGTCCATTGGCTCTCATATCCTGCTTCACGGTGTCCAGCCATCGCTTTCTTGGGCGTCCTGGGGGTCTTGCTCCAAGGACCGACATATCAAGGCAAATTTTTCCGACGTAATTCTCAGGCCGGCGTGCAACGTGGCCATACCATCTCAGGCGACTCTCTTGAAGCTTATCCGCTACGTCACGGACTCCAAGACTACCTCGGATAAATGTGTTACGTATACGGTCAGCCCGCGTTACGCCACACATCCACCTCAGCATCTTCATCTCCGTGACGTGAAGCTCCTGAGTGTGCCTGGACAGTGTTGGCCAACATTTGCTTCCATATAAGAGATCCGGTCGGATTATGCTCTTGTATATTATTCCCTTGAGCTTGGTAGGTATTCTGCGATCGCAGACCACACCTGTGTCCTCACGCCATTTCGCCCAAGCAGCGCTGATCCGGGCTTGGACATCGTGATCGATGCCTCCGGACTCATGCAGAATAGATCCAAGGTACCTGAACTTTTCCGACTTAACGGCTGGTTCAGGACCTATATGGATAGTGCAAGAGTCCGGGCTTCCGCAAGCCATGTACTCGGTCTTCGTCACATTTAGTTTAAGACCACCGTTCTCAAGCGTACCCTTCCAGAGGTTCACTCTTCGCTCTAGCGTCAACCTGCTCTCATCAATGAGCGCTATGTCATCGGCATACATCATCAGCCATGGAGGCTGATCCTGGATGTTAGCCGAGACAGTGTCCAGCACTATATTGAACAAGAAGGGGCTAAGAGCCGAGCCTTGGTGAAGCCCTACTGAGATCGGAAAGGGTTTTGTATCGCCAACAGCAGTCCTAACCATTGAAACGGAATCGCGGTACATGTCTCTGATGATGTCAATATAGGCCTCAGGGATCCCTTTGAATCGCAATGCCCACCAGATACATTGACGAGGCACGCAGTCAAAGGCCTTCTGCAGATCTAGGAATGCGACATGCAGAGCTCTCCTTTTTTTCCCTGTATGCCTCCATCAGAGTTCTGATGGCAAAGATGGCGTCCAAGGTGCCCGATCCTGGCTGAAATCCATATTGACATTCCGAGACAGTACACTCTCGGCGGAGCCTGAGGTCGATCATACGCTCAAAGAGCTTCATGGTGTGACTCATGATCTTAACGCCCCTATAACTACCACAATCTTGAACACTGCCCCTGCCTTTGTATATAGGGGTAATGTAACTATAACGCCACTGATGTGGCATAGTTTCAGTGTTCAAGACGCGGTTAAAAAGGTCCGTCAGTATGAGCACACCAAGAGAGCCCAATGATTTCCACGCTTCGATCGGAATATCGTCAGGTCCCACCGCTTTCCGATTCTTCATGCGTCGAAGACAATTCCGAGTTTCGTCAGGTGTTATCGGGGCAATAAGTCCAAGATTAGGAGGTATTTCGGTTGGAAGACTGCACGGGTGCTGAGTATTTAGCAACTCCTTGAAGTAGCATCTCCATCTCTCCTTCACAGAGGCATGATTACACAGCAACGTGCCTTGGGAATCTTTGACGCTAAGACATTTTGCGATATCTTGCGTCGCCTTATCTCGAGCTCGTGCCAATTTGTAAATGAGCTTCTGCCCCTCCGCAGTTTCAAGTGTATTATATAATGGTGATAACCTATCACTGCGGGCTCTGGCAACAGCCCTTTTACTGGCACGTTTCGCTGCTATGTACTCTAGTCTGTCTTCAGGAGAGTTTGATTGCTGCCACTTCTTAAAGGCAGTCTTCTATTCACGAATCACCTCCTGCACTTCGTCATTCCACCACCATGTCTCCTTGTCAATGACCCGTCCTCCCTTAGAAAGGCCTAGAACTCGTTTACCTGCTGTGATAATTGCTGACTGGGCTCGATCCCAAACTTCCTGAGCAGTTTCGGTATTAGTCGACAGATTTTGACTCTCAACCTCTGCCCGAAAGCTGGTCTGCATCGTTCCATTCAGCAACCACCACCTGATGCGAGGCTTACGTTTCTCGGCCACTTTCTTTTTCGGGGTAACGACATAGTCCATGACAAGAAGTCGATGTTGGGCCGTCAGGCTTTCACCAGGAATGACTTTACAGTTAGTCACCTTGCCGATATGACACCGTCTGGTCAGCAGATAATCTATTTGGGTTGAGTGGGACCCGCTCTTATACGTGATAAGGTGCTGTGGGGTCTTTTGGAAGAACGTGTTCACGACGGCTAAGTCAGACGCAATACAGGTTCTGAGAATATTTTCTCCCTCTGCATTGCGGCGACCATAACCAAAACCACCGTGTACACGGTCAAACGTTTCCGCAGCCCTACCTACGTGGCCATTTAAGTCCCCCCCAACTATGATTACTTCAGCAGCTGGTATAGCACGTAGAACCTCTTCAAATTGCTCCCAGAATGACTCTTTTTCGGACCCGCTACATCCAGCCTGAGGAGTATAAGCACTGATCAAGTTAGTAATCACTCCCTCGATCAGTACCCGAACCCGCATCAGGCGGTCGCAGCGACGATCAACTTCAAGAAGACCATTCCGAAGCTCTTCAGATAGCACTACCGCTACACCAGCTTTACCTGAAGGCGACCCAGTGTATATCAGCCGGTAACCCTGTCCGATGTTCCGAGACTTATTACCCTTCCAGCGAGTTTCCTGGAGGAACGCACACTGGACCCGACGTCTCATGAGTACATCTGCGAGTTCTCTGCATCGTCCGGTTAGAGAGCCAATATTCCACGTTGCAAAGCGGAGTTTCCTTTGGGGTACTAACGTCTTTAGCCGTGCCCGTACTTGACACGGTAGCCCTTGCCCACTTATCGCAGGTGTAGGGCGATGTGCCTGCGCGTCGTTTATCGGCGACGCCCTAGCCGTACCCAGTCCATAAACTTTTGCAACCATAAGAGTGGCAGGAGTGGTTTTAACGGAGCGACTGCCGTCTGACCTCCAAAACCCCGTTTTACGGGTAAAACCAGGAAAGGAAAAGATAGAGAAGGGGGGAAAGAGGTTAGGAAGGGGAATGAGGGGAGGTACAGGACACCACCTTCATGGACTGAGGATAGAGATATGGAAGTGGTGGCTCGAGGATCCGGGGTCGCGTACCCGTATGCCCAAGGCTAAATATCGGAAAAATACTTAGTAGGACACCCTCTGGATATAAAACCCCTATCTAAACATGTTTGTCTAATATAACTACAGACTTTTAAATGTACCCTCAAGCAAAATTATTGTGATTTCTTATTATAAGTGAACTTTTGTGTTCTTTATGAGAAATAAATGTCTTTAAACCGAAACCGATATGATACAATATCAACACTCATACCTAACCGACATTAATTAAGTAGAAATTTTGTACATATGTATATATTTGCTTATTGAAGTGGTAATTGGATTTAAAACTATTTTGTTACTATAGATAAAAGTCGATATTGTCTGAAAAATGAAATGTAAAATTAACCTGTTGGTACGATAGTGAACCGCCAAGTGAAGCAAAAATAAAAAAGCGGCATGGCCGTATTACACTTTTCTCAAATTATTTCGGGCCATTTTCGACCTATAAGTACATTTCGCATTAAACTTGACGCCTATATTTCTGGTAAGCAAGAAAAAAGTAGCTCAAGCATTACAACTAGACAAAGTTCTTAGTTTTGTTAAATTTTTTCATTCACTGACTGACCCATCATCAAAACTGTAAGGCGCTTCTAGTTTATAAAGAAGCTTCAAAATTTTGAAAACAATTTGTGTTTAGTGAATAACTCAGGGAAAAACTAAAATATTTTGAATTTTCTGTCCACTTTTCAAGGTAATCTATAAATATACACGTGTAGCTCGTATCATAAGTCAGAGAGTGGGCTCTCAGAAAATTCGTTGATAGCACGAGTGTTAGAGAAGTAGATCATACTGGAAAAAAAGAGAAAAAGGAGGTTTCCATAAAAATAAATGAGATGCCATCGATAACAAAAGTTAAAAAAAAAACAAGTCCCGCAACACTGTTCTTTCATTGTAAAATTTGGATCATGTACGTAATACCAAGTCGGTTGATCTTTTCGGTCCCCTCTTAAGGGGCCTTCTGTCTTAAGTTATAACGTTATTAACTATCTAACCATATCTCATAGTGACCACATTAAAATTAAAAATATTTTATGTTGAAAAAAATAGATTGACTTGGCATTCGCATGAAAACGCAATGCCATGAAAAACCAAATTTTTTATCAGCAAACCAAGTCTCGCAACTCAGCCAACTCGCAATTCCCGAGCGCATTAAGCAATCTTGATTACTAAAATATGTAGTGCTTGTGAGTTACATCGTGTGTATTGATATGAATTATATTTGTCATAAAAAAATTGTAGGTAATTATTAATATTATCAAATTACAACTAACTTAAATGCGATTTAACAAAAAATCATTCATAACTAATAAGAATTACTTCAGAGGTTCTATCTCGACTGACACATCTGTCGTCCATAAATCTATGTATCTCTTTTCATGATTTCTTTCGGGTTAACCTATATCGGTATGATTTCAGTCATATTCTCATTTATATTTAACTCTGCTATGTCCCGTTTCCTTTCTAGTGATAAACTAGGGATTCGAAAGTCTCTAGTTCATCTTAGGGATACGCTTCCAGTTGTGTGAAAATTATTGACGGACCTTAACATGCAACAAGCTCATAAGCTCCATGTCCATATCCATAACATACATTTTTTATCGTCAATGTATTGTTATTTTTTTTTTTTAAATAGAAGTTTTTCAAAAGCATACGATAATAATATGATATAATATGTGAAGTAGATTAACAACATTATTATACCTTTTCGTAACACAAACAACAATTTACTAGTTTCATTTTATTTAAACATTAAATTTCCATATTTAAATTTAGAAAATTTTTCAAATGTCTCTCTACATGATATAAATTAAAACAAAATTAAACCAAAGATATGTTAAATAAAATGCTCTTCAATGGAGTATATAATACACTAGGTAAAACACAATGTTATTTCCATCAAGATTCATTTAATATAGGAAGTTTTCGACGTAGCGAAAATGTTTTTGTAATTAATTATAAAACGATAACTAATACACAATTTGATATTTTTTTTAGAATACTTTCTAAAAAAATTATCAAATTATGTAGAAAATATTCTAAATATCGAAAAAATCCACAGACTTAAAAAACATTAATAGGCAATAAATATATTGTAACTTAACATTCAGGGATATGTTACATAGGCATTTTTAATTTGTAAATTCTAAGATATGAGGGCATATTCTTAAAAATTATCTTTATGTTTAGGGATATGGTATTCTTTAAGGTATTCGTCAAACAACAAAAGTATATAACGAAACGTTTGTCTGGTAAAATTACATACTATTATTATCCAATAGCCATTTATAATTACTTATTAGATGTCTATATGGCAAGGAGTATTCTTAAATTTCACTATTATATTCAGGCATATATACCATGATATGCAAAATATAGCATAGTGGAGCCTCTTGATATCCCCTCCTTTAATACAAAATTTTTCCGTAAATCGTTCTCTGTCCAAGGTGTCCAAGAAATGTAATGGACTACAGTACGCTGACTTCAGTCCGAATCTTGTCCATTTTAAAGAATCACTGGTGAATATAATGACCCTCGGGTCATAATATGAATGAAAATGTTTAAGTTTATCAGTATCAAGACAACTCAGATAGCATCCCATACCAAATCACTCTTCGGTATTTGAAGTTATCAGCGTGTACGTTGCTAGTAAACTTGGTACACTTAAAGACAGAGACGCATTATCGTGACTATTACTGTCTTTTCCAAATACGTGTTATTATATCGTGCATAGACAAAAGCCATTTTGACAGCTTTAGAACAAGTGATGCTTTTGGTTGGTAAATTATTTGGTACACCAAAAGAAATATAATCGTTGACGGGGGTAGTTGTTAGGAGAGCTTAAAACTTTCTGTGATAGTTTTGGGATTAGCTATTTACTCCGTATAGCCAGGTATTAGCCGAGCAAATGGATCAGGAACGTGCGTCAAGTCCATCTTGAAAAATTATTTAGTGATGATCAAGAAATAGGTAACTTTTGAATAGCATACTGCATTGGATTTGGCTAACATTAAAATTGTACAAGTCATAAAACATTAGCATTTCTCAATTAACTTTACTGACACGACGTCATCACAGCTCCATTATCACCACTACTCCATTAGAATATCTAATTTAATTAACATAGATGGGAATATAACATTGGACCTAGGTCTTTGCGTACCCTACGAGATTTATAAAATATTTGATAATGACCGTTATTTTGCTAAGCATGTTACAGGAAGAGGAAAACCACAAAAATTGCTAAAAGTACCTAACCTACACGAACGGATGGCAGTGTCGCGTGTCGAGTGTGATGACAACAGGCTTACGAATACCAACTGAAACAACATCTCCCAATTTTTCCAAAACTCTACAAGTTCTCTGACACGTACAGGGCCTCTGTCACGTGTAGTATATGCGCATCTGTATCTACAAACTTCTACAAACCGATGGCATGACACGTGTAGTGCATGCGCATCATATCTACAAACTTCTACAAACCGATGGCATGACACGTGTAGTGCATGCGCATCACATCTACAAACTTCTACAAACCGATGGCATGACACGTGTAGTGTATGCGCATCACATCTACAAACTTCTACAAACCGAAGGCATGACACGTGCAGTGTATGCGCATCACATCTACAAACTTCTACAAACCGATGGCATGGCACGTGTAGTGTATGCGCATCATATCTACAAACTTCTACAAACCGATGGCATGACACGTGTAGTGTATGCGCATCACATCTACAAACTTCTACAAACGATGGCATGGCACGTGTAGAGTATGCATATCACATCTACAAAATTCTACAAACCGATGGTAAGATACGTGGAGTGTATGCACATATAGACGTCTCCAAAATTCTAGTCGCATCCTTACAACGAAAATCTAAAGTAATTTCTAGAAATATTCAGATTTGGTTTCAAAGTCGCAATATCAGACGTTGGCGCTGAGCACGCACCAACCGTCAGTATGGCCGTGTCGCGCCGACAGCCTTCTCGAATCGAAAATATTCCTTTTCGTGTATTCGTTCATTATAATTGTTTTCAAATTACCCACTTCACCGATGTTAATAATTTTATTAATACATCAGGTGATTAGTTTTTTCCAAGTACCCACAATTGTAATACAGAATTTACCATATAAAAGTCCAAGCATAATCGTACTGAATTCATTCTACGTTGGTCGCTCTTAGGAGCCACAGTGGTAGAATCTCTGTTATACAATTCTTGACATTCATTGTAAGAATTTGTTAGCAATAAACAAGTATCATTTTGAGTAAAGACTATCTTTGCTTCGAAATAGAAGCCTGTCCATCGTCATCGGTACTTAACGCCCAGACTCGAAAGCCTTTTAAAGGACTAGGGTCTTGGCCAAGGTTCCACGAGGATCCCCTCGCTCTCACATATACATTTATGAAAAATTTGATAATGTAAAATAATTTAAAATGTCCTTCCGACGTAAACTGACTAAAAATAGACGTGTGGCACTCGGAGACTGCCGCGGTAAAGCTATTGCATAGCATTTTATCAACTTATGCAATTATAATTATATTTTATTTTATATATGCAGTATTTTTTTTTCTTTGTTCTTTTTTTTCTTTGGAGATGCCGTAACTTGTGCTATCTATTTCAATAAGATCGTAATAAAATAATATAATGATACGTGTCAGTGACGAGTGCTCATTGCTCGGATGTGTATTCTTTAGTGTGATGCCACTACTGTATTTATATCACAAGCTTCTCGTCAGCAAGTCTAATAACACGTGATGTCACGTAATTATTTTTTTAATTTTAACACCATATATATATGTACATATACATACACGATAAAGTCTAACTAGTTGCGGGCTTGAACTTACTCGTGGACGAAGACAAAAAGCACCTAGCGTTGTGTGTGAAAGAGATAGAATCAGTCGTGAGCAGTTAGCAGCTAGTTAGCCCTCATAGTGTAGTCGCACGCACACATACACCGTGCCGAAGATTGCCAAACTGAAACGACGTTCGATGTTAGGAGTTAGAAATTTTCGCTACGGAATTTCTGAATTCGGTCTCCGCGCTCAAGGCCCGCGATAGAAGCTATGCAATAAAAGGTTTAAAAGGTCTTGTACACTAGAATTTAAAAAAAGACTAGGAATTCTTAAGAGTTAAGTACAATCCATGAAGAGATTGTTACAAAATTGCTAGGAAGAGTATATTTCCCCTTTTTTGATAAAAAAATATATTTCATTGTAACATAAAAATATATAATGAAATCTTAAAAAGCAATCAATTCGTTAGTATAGTAATCAATAAAAGAGAAAATATTATCTCCTTGAAAATCATCTGCTCACAGGCATTGCATTTAAATGAGGGCTTGCGAAAAAAAAAATGTCTCAAGTATCATGAAGAAAAGGAATTCCCGTATTCCCGTATAATTAACTCAAAAAAGGGTGAATAAGACCGAATGACAAACTCCAAAATTCTGTTTACCACGAGACTTCACATTGGCTCCTTTCTATAAATAAAATGATCGTTTTAAATCTTTAAAGACTTACTAAATAATTCTTTAAAAATTTTAAGGCTATTTTCACTATAATATTGTTTAACAAAGTTTTCTAAGTAGATCTTAATCCAACAAATGACAACTAAAAGGATGTGCAGTCTTGTCAATTTGCAGCTATTATAAGTTTCGAATTACTTGTGGTATTAGAAATCGGTGGCGGGAATAGGGGTTGTTTATTTCAACAAAATTATATTCATTTATTCGTTGAAGCAATCGCATGAAAAGCTTCTTAAAAGCGATATCACATGGCCTAAAGGGCAATTGTACCAAGCGTGGTGGTTTCAGTGTGGTCATAATTTTATATTTCTTCACAACTGGAAAAATACATATGTGAATATACTTATATATATGTTCTCTTTGTTTTTGTAGTATTCTCGTACCACTCTCGTAGCATTGTGCCTTAAGATTATGAATACCTAGAACTTCATTTTATGAAATAAAGTTTGTTTCTTCGTAGTTTTTAAACAAAGAAAAAATATATATTTTTAAAATTTTAAAAACTATAAATATACTTTTATATATAACAAAACATGTATATGAATGATAAATAATAAAAATAAATCAAAAGGGTTATACCTAGAAAAAGTGAATTGTTTGAAATATACATACACAGATTACTTTCAACTAAAGCAGAAAGAAGCTTGTTTCAATAGTTATTCTGTCTGGTGACTCTGAGTTCCCACTGAATTTACTATCGGAACATAAACAGAACAAGGATATTCTATTATTTCTTTTATTTCGGTTTAAGGAGTTTGACAATGTGTAAATTTTAATGATATGAAGTGTACATTGAAGTTGTACGAGTACATATACTTATGAATTCTTAGATTTCGAAGCGTCCTCGTATCAATTGATACCATAGTACTTTACCTTTATAAAACTACATGGTGCTCCTTACTAAAGGTAGTCTGTTAAAGTAATCGTAAAACAAGTCACGTTTCTACATCGCGGTATCAGTTAACACAGAATGTCTGGAGGTGTTTTAGTTCATATTGCACATAAATGTAATAAATAAATAATAATTAATATTATAATATATTGTAATACTAAATATTGTACTAAATTCCTAAATATTAAACAGTCTCAAAATACTAGCTATAGGTTGTATTCGCAAATTTTTGTAGATCTCCGAAATGGATCTGATAAACACGTCTTATTATGAACTAAACGTGAATATTGGCTTCGAGATTGCCATGACAGCGTCGTGACGCCACGAGAGCGACTTAATGCTTTTCCTAGTATAGACTCTATAGTTACTTTATTGAGTAATTGGCCCCATGCTGTAAAGAAAAAAAAATAAATTCAAATAATTTAATCTAGTAAAATTTTGATATGGTTTTGAAAGCGTTTTTGGTTTCTGAAAGTCATTTCAAACAAGTTAATGATGTCAGTAGCAGAAAATTTTGTAATAAAATAATTTCAAAATAAAATCAACTATTTAATCATTTATATTTTGCATTGTATTTCGAGTCTTCAATCCAAATTCTTTCACTCAATTAATATTCACGGCTTAAAAACTACTCTTTCCAAATATAATTCAAAACTTGTCCGACGTTGATAAATTTGTTAATTTGTAATTTTTTTAATCATACATAAAGTATGAAAATATTTAACACCTAAATAACATTCGGTTTTTTATCTTTATAAAACCACCTGTCTTTCTTTATCCCTATTTACTTTTTGCTGGATGATGCACGTTCTTTTTAAAACAAGTTAAAATTTAAAAACAAAACGTGAAACGTAGTTTCAAGTCACGTTTATTTCGTATATGAAGTACCAGGTGTTCATAAAGCCACAGAATACTACGATACAATTGCTACGAGGATACTACCAAAATAAGAGAAGTGGAATAAATGTACAAATATGCATTTCAAAGGGATATGTGATTAGATTTAACATTTTTCTAAACTATAATCTCTTAATTTATGTTCTTCTTTCTAGACTAGAGACTATTACGTAACTCAAAACATCTTATCAGGAGAACATAAAACTGTGTAGTTCTTATAAATGCGCTTTTGCTACGAAATATGTGATGAAGACTTCTATTTCCCTGTTTCCCATCCAATGAGATAATCGCGACTGGCGTTATTCCTTCTTGTGGCAAACATGCATGCACGAACTAACGCGAAAATATATTTTAGTGTCGGCTATCATGAAGACAGGAATTCCCGTATTCAAAATTAAATCAAACCAAGATATCTAAAATCAGATTGCATAAAGGGCAATTGTGTCAAGCTTGGTGTCAGTTTGATCATCATTTTATGATTTTTTCCACTACTAAAGCTCTAAAAATACTTATATGTACATATGTTATACTTATCGTGTTTTCAAAGCTCTGTTTGTTTTGGTAGCATCCTCATAGCAGATCGTAGCATATTGCTTTAGCATATGCTGCTATTCATGAGAATACCTGGAACTTCATTTTATGAAATCCGTGTGACCTCTACAAGTTCTTCGTGATGTTTTTTTATACTTTAAGTAAGAACTTGTAGAGGTCACATATATTTCATAATATGAAGTACCAGGTATTCTCATGAATAAAGAAAGAAAAGAAAAAGAAGTTTTTACTCCAAAAATAAATCAACAAAAACCACTTTTACATAAAAAAAATATGTATGATAAAAAGAAAAAGAAATAAAAAAATTAAAATTAAAAGTGAATTGATCAAAATATACACATAACTTTCAACTAAACAGAGAGAAGACTGTAAGGATTGTAATTAAGTTTGGAGCTTCTGTTCATTTTCAATTTAATATAGGAACATAAAAAACAAGAGAATATTTTATTGTTTCTATTTAATTTGTTTATATGGGGTTTGAAAATGTGTAATTGTTAACGACGCGTATTTATTGCAACTTATTACGTATGCATGTGCATACCTATGTCTAATACACTGTTCTCAGTAAACTCGTCATAGATTGCACTTGATTATTATGAATTCTTGTCTCCTGTATGTGAAATACACGAGACTAATTTAGCCTAAAACATCGAGACAGACAAGTGAAGTTTCCTTACTGACTTACTGAAAGCTAATATAAAAAAATTTTTTTTTTCAATCTTAAAAGTCTGCCTTACATACATATCTTGAAAACTAAGAGCAGTGGGTAGTCGTATCAGTATTGTATACAAATCAGAATACTTAAGTTTGTTCTCCTAGTATGCAACGCTATCAAAAACGTGAGCCCCTACTATGTATTTATACGTAACTGTAGTAAGGTCAATAAAGTTTTACTTTTCACAGCAATCTTGAAAAATATTGTACTACTCCTTCAGACTTATGAAGTCATGGTTCCCGTACTATGAAACAAACGTGACCAATCTTCGAAGTTCTGGTTGGTTCCTTTGCAACCATGATCAATTGATAGACGAGATGAAAATGAAATCATTCATATACATGTTTTCTAATCAGAAAATAAATAATAAAATATTTAATTAATTAATATAATATTAATTGATTTAGATTATAATTAATCAATGTTTTTCAAATACACGTATGTCGGAGTAGGGTCCAGGCCGTGGTTTTTAAAAAGTGTGACGCCAGCATAACTGACATCATCAATGACTTTATTCTTGATTGTAGACCAACATTGTTGTGACTACACTTACACAAGTGGCTACGCAGGTGGTTATGCGGCTGACACCTGATAATTTCAACTACCCTCAATTATTAGTTTTTCAAATAATAAGAATTACACCGACATATGTTTTTTTTCAGTTAATTTTAGTCAAAATTGATTCGAAGTGGAGGGACGAAACTAAGTGCCATTATCATTTATAGAAAAAGAAATGCCAGCTTCGAAAGTTAAATTTTTTGTACTGGTCTCGTAGCTCCAACGGAACTCATAACATCATTAAGTTTCATATATTTTTTTATTAAAATTATTAATAAATGCTAGATTTATTAATAATTTTATTCAATGCTTTCAATTTGCGTGTAACTTAATTATAACTATAATTAACTGTATGATGATAACTTTAATAAACTCAGTTTAACGTATGAGAAGAAATGTGGGAAAAATTCCTCTAGCTAAGCTGTATTGGTTGCATAACACCAACTCATAACATCCTACTAAGAGAACATACAACCGCGTAGGTGATGTTTCACAAGGGGGTGGAAGTGAAACTATCTATCTATATTTAATATAGTCTATTTGTTTGTGTGATGGTTGTCTTTATGTATGTGTAAGTTTGGTATGACTGGCTTGCTAGCTGGCTCTTTGATAATTACGAATATTGACATCGCACTATTATTTATTCTTACTTCAAAGTTAAATTCATAACGAGGGCAAAGTGGACAGAAAATTCAAAATAGTTTAGTTTTTCCCTGAGTTATTCACTAAACACAAATTGTATTCAAAATTTTGAAGCTTCTATATAAACTAGAAGCGCCTTACAGTTTGGATGATGGGTCAGTCAGTGAATGAAAAAATTTAACAAAACTAAGAACTTTGTCTAGTTGTAATGCTTGAGCTACTTTTTTCTTGCTTACCAGAAATATAGGCGTCAAGTTTAATGCGAAATGTACTTATAGGTCGAAAATGTCCCGAAATAATTTGAGAAAAGTGTAATACGGCCATGCCGCTTTTTTATTTTTGCTCGACTTGGCGGTTCACTATCGTACAAACAGGTAAATTTTACAATTCATTTTTCAGACAATATCGAATTTTATCTATAGTAACAAAATAGTTTTAAATCCAATTACCACTTCAATAAGTCAATATATATTGTTAGTTATAATTATTTAAAATAATTTAAATTGTGATATTCTTGATGATTCTAAGCTTAACGATATTTATATTCTCATCTAAAAATGTTACCTTTGAATATTATAAATAAGATGTAAGTACTAGACTGGGGGATTTCTGGTACGAGTTGTGGAGCAATAAAAATCTAAGTGGAAGTACTGCCTTATGTATTTCTAACAATATGTACAAAATTTCTATTTAATTAATGTCGGCTAGGTATGCGTGTTCATGCCTCCTGGGTCTGGAAGTGGCACTAAATAAGACGAGAGCCATCTCCTTCCATGCCCCTCGCCGCAGAGCCCATCTGGAGCTTAAAGTGATGGTAGAGGGCGTACAAATTCCAGTCGAGGTGCATGCGAAGTACCTCGGCCTTACTTTGGACTCCCGGTGGAGCTTCAAGGAGCATTTTAAGCTCCTCGCTCCACGGCTGTGCGCTGCCGCAGCCGGCCTCGGACGGCTCCTCCCCAACGTGGGAGGGCCTGGTGCAAAGTGCCGTCGGTTGTTTCACGGGGTGATACGGTCGATGGCACTATACGGAGCACCGGTGTGGGCTGAGTGCGTCACACCCTGCACGCAGGCCCTTTTGCGCAGGCCGCAAAGGATAATCGCAACCAGAGCCGTGCGGGCATATCGCACGGTTAGCCACAGGGCGGCCTGCGTACTAGCGGCCACGCCTCCTTTTGACATCGATGCACTTGTGCTTGCGGAGGTGTATCGGCACAGAGTCGAGGCGAGGCAGCGGGGTGAAGAGCCTGCTCTAGTAGACATAGAGCAGGCCCGAACCGAAGCGCGGATTGAGGCTCTACACCGTTGGAAGGAGGCACTTGCCAACCCTATCGCAGGTCACCGGACGATTGCCGCGTTTCGCCCGGTGTTAGAGGAGTGGGTGGGGCAAAATCGGGGCAACCTCACCTTCCGCCTGGTGCAAATTCTAACCGGACATGGTTGTTTCGGCCACTACCTGCACCGGGTCGCCAGAAGGGAAGAAACGCCACAGTGTCACCACTGCGGCGATCCCGACGACACTGCCGACCACACTATGGTAGTGTGTCCGGCGTGGCAAAATGAGCGCCGTGCACTCACTTCGGCGCTCGGCGGGAGGATGCTCTCGCTTCCAAGTTTGGTCGAGGCCATGATTGGTAGCGATGAGGCTTGGGAGGCTGCCGCTTGCTTCGCCGAAGCAGTAATGTCGGCGAAGGAAGCCGCGGAGAGGGAGCGGGAGGTAAATGCTCTAGCCGCTTCCATCCGGCGTAGACGTACGGGTCGGAGGAGACGGGTGAACCCGTAAACGCCTTTCTTCGACGACCTAGAGGTTCGACCAGCCTGCGTCAAATGGCACTGACGCAGGCATTGCACCTGGTCACCACGTTTGGGGATTATCTCGGCTTTCCCGGGTAGTCCCCCATCGGCGCGGTAGTCCGGCGCAGTAGCCGGGCAGCCCGGGGGTGAATTGGTGAATTGCTACAGCAGGTCCCAAATCACCCTAAATACGGGCAGGAAGGGAAGCCGGGAGTTTTAGTGGGTATTCCCAGTGCCAACACCATCAGGCGCTGGGCGAACCCCACACAAAACTCACTGTCGAGCCAGGGCAGTGAGCAGTCTGTAAGAGGATTTCTCCTCGAAAAAAAAAAAAAAAAAAAAAGGGTATGCGTGTTCATATTGTATCATATCTTAGGTCTATCCAACGACGATCCCTATGTACACTACGGGGTTCTGTAACCTCTCGCACAAATCGGTAGATTTAAAATTCTCTCTTTAGATAAACGAAATGTATGTAATGAAACTAGTATTTTTCGGATAAACTGCGCGTGA
This sequence comes from Danaus plexippus, assembly GCF_018135715.1. Lineage (NCBI taxonomy): Eukaryota > Metazoa > Arthropoda > Insecta > Lepidoptera > Nymphalidae > Danaus > Danaus plexippus. The sequence continues at coordinate 46,171 of NW_026869872.1, forward strand.
TTTATTTTTGTAAAAACTACATACTCCCGACGTTTCGGTTACTTTTCAGCAACCGTGGTCACATCTGACATCTCGTCTGCCCGTGATCACGGTTGCTGAAAAGTAACCGAAACGTCGGGAGTATGTAGTTTTTTACAAAAATAAATCACCAAAGTTTATCCGAAAAATACTAGTTTCACTTAAATGAATTAAACTCGCGAAAATCTTAGATCTCATTATGTATGTAATGTATGACTAATTATACATACCCACATGATCACACAGTTTTTAGTCATTGACACAGCCACATAGTCGGATAGTATTATTAATGAAGCACACAGTTACATTTTCCATAACCATGACATTAGAAAATCATAAAGTCTTGGTCGTTGACACACTCTTACGCATCGGTGATATCTGTTGTTATTTTAATAAAACATAAGTGGATTTAATATGGTTACTATGACAACCGGCACAAAACCTAATTTTATGACGGTGACGTGTTAATAGAATGAAGATCCAAATCTACCGTACAATCGGATATGATATTAATCGGTAATTTAATGGACCGAATGATTCGTTGTGAATTCGCAATGCGAATGTAAGACACTCCGTCTCTGCTTAATACGAGTACATCGGTGCCTATAACTACCGGAGTATTCAAAAACGTACTCGGTACTTATATTATTTGGTATTTCCGCGCCACCAAAACCACGCAACAGTGGAATGCACGCATGTAGTTTGCATGAAAAATGCTTAGCTAAATCAGAGCTAATTAACGAGATGTGTGAACCGGTATCCATTAATACATCTGTCGGGATGCCACCTAGTACCGCCGTAATTACGTCACGATTATTAATGTCAGTTACGACTTCTCGACAAAAATTTACGTTACCCGAGATCGATCGTCCTTAAGCAAAACAGTTCGGTTCACTATGACCGACTTTCTTACAGAAGTTACAAGCTACGGATTTAAATTGAAACGAATTAGTCCTTGAGGATTGAGGCAGAGGCAAGTTTAGTGGCTTAGTTTTATTATTGCATGATGCACTCATGTGTCCCCATTTATTATACTCACAGCATTTAATATTTATTTATTTATATATTTATATACCAAGAGAAGAAATAGTTACATAATTAATTATAAAAGACATGTGATGCACAAAGGATAACTTATCTCTTAAAAGAGACCTCTACGAGAAACCCTTTTCATAAAGGAAACTACATAAAGAAGCGTGGTGTACATAGGTACAATAAAAAGAGTGAGGGGAAAAAAAATATAGAGATTTATATATAGATAAGCAAACAAAAAAATATAATAATAGAAAATGTTGATATTATACATACATAGATATATACATAAATATACATATATACAAATAGTATATATAAATATATACAAATAGTATGAATAAATAAACATTACATATCAGAAGGTAAAAGTGACAGAAGATGTCACTTAAGTTAATGTTTAAATGCAGGTGCACTTGGTCTCTCTTTGTAAACAGAAGGTGGAGTGAGTTCCAAAGCTGTGCACCTTGGACAGAGAACGATTTACGGAAAAATTTTGTATTAAAGGAGGGGATATCGAGAGGCTCCACTATGCTATATTTTGCATATCAGGTTATATATGCCTGAATATAATGATGAAATTTAAGAATACTCCTTGCCATATAGACATCTAATAATTAATTATAACTGGCTATTGAATAATAATAGTATGTAATTTTACCAGACAAACGTTTCGTTATATACTTTTGTTGTTTGACGAATACCTTAACGAATACCATATCCCTAAACATAACGATAATTTTAAGAATGTGCCCTCATATCTTAGAATTTACAAATTAAAAATGCCTATGTAACATATCCCTGAATGTTAAGTTACAATATATTTATTGCCTATTAATGTTTTTTAAGTCTGTGGATTTTTTCGATATTTAGAATATTTTCTACATAATTTGATAATTTTTTTAGAAAATATTCTTAAAAAAATATCAAATTGTGTATTAGTTATCGTTTTATAATTAATTACAAAAACATTTTCGCTACGTCGAAAACTTCCTATATTAAATGAATCTTGATGGAAATAACATTGTGTTTTACCTAGTGTATTATATACTCCATTGAAGAGCATTTATTTAACATATCTTTGGTTTAATTATGTTTTAATTTATATCATGTAGCGAGACATTTGAAAAATTTTCTAAATTAATTTTTAATATGGAAATTATATAAAATATATAAAATTTTCTAATATGGAAATTTAATGTTTAAATAAAATGAAACTAGTAAATTGTTGTTTGTGTTACGAAAGGTATAATAATGTTGTTAATCTACTTCACATATTATATCATATATTATCGTATGCTTTTGAAAAACTTCTATTAAAAAAAAAACCAATACATTGACGATAAAAAAATGTATATTATGGATACGGACATGGAGCTTATGAGCTTGTTGCATGTTAAGGTCCGTCAATAATTTTCACACAACTGGAAGCGTATCCCTAAGATGAACTAGAGATTTTCGAATCCCTAGTTTATCACTAGAAAGGAAACGGGACATAGCAGAGTTAAATATAAATGAGAATATGACTGAAATCATACCGATATAGGTTAACCCGAAAGAAATCATGAAAAGAGATACATAGATTTATGGACGACAGATGTGTCAGTCGAGATAGAACCTCTGAAGTAATTCTTATTAGTTATGAATGATTTTTTGTTAAATCGCATTTAAGTTAGTTGTAATTTGATAATAATTAATAATTACCTACAATTTTTTTATGACAAATATAATTCATATCAATACACACGATGTAACTCACAAGCACTACATATTTAGTAATCAAGATTGCTTAATGCGCTCGGGAATTGCGAGTTGGCTGAGTTGCGAGACTTGGTTTGCTGATAAAAAAATTTGGTTTTTCATGGCATTGCGTTTTCATGCGAATGCCAAGTCAATCTATTTATTTCAACATAAAATATTTTTAATTTTAATGTGGTCACTATGAGATATGGTTAGATAGTTAATAACGTTATAACTTAAGACAGAAGGCCCCTTAAGAGGGGACCGAAAAGATCAACCGACTTGGTATTACGTACATGATCCAAAATTTTACAATGAAAGAACAGTGTTGCGGGACTTTTTTTTTTTAACTTTTGTTATCGATGGCATCTCATTATTTTTTATGGAAAACCTCCTTTTTCTCTTTTTTTCCAGTATGATCTACTTCTCTAACACTCGTGCTATCAACGAATTTTCTGAGAGCCCAGTCTCTGACTTATGATACGAGCTACATGTGTATATTTATAGATTACCTTGAAAAGTGGACAGAAAATTCAAAATATTTTAGTTTTTCCCTGAGTTATTCACTAAACACAAATTGTTTTCAAAATTTTGAAGCTTCTTTATAAATTAGAAGCGCCTTACAGTTTTGATGATGGGTCAGTCAGTGAATGAAAAAATTTAACAAAACTTAGAACTTTGTCTAGTTGCTAATGCTTGAGCTACTTTTTTCTTGCTTACCAGAAATATAGGCGTCAAGTTTAATGCGAAATGTACTTATAGGTCGAAAATGGCCCGAAATAATTTGAGAAAAGTGTAATACGGCCATGCCGCTTTTTATTTTTGCTTCACTTGGCGGTTTCACTATCGTACCAACAGGTTAATTTTACATTTCATTTTTCAGACAATATCGACTTTTATCTATAGTAACAAAATAGTTTTAAATCCAATTACCACTTCAATAAGCAAATATATACATATGTACAAAATTTCTAATTAATTAATGTCGGTTAGGTATGAGTGTTCATATTGTATCATATCGGTTTCGGTTTAAAGACATTTATTTCTCATAAAGAACACAAAAGTTCGCTTATAATAAGAAATCACAATAATTTTGCTTGAGGGTACATTTAAAAGTCTGTAGTTATATTAGACAACATGTTTAGGTAGGGGTTATATTAACTTATAAATTATTTTGCACATATTCCATTACACGTTTTTTGAATATAGGAAAACTCTTGCTATTAATGATTAAGTCTGATAATTTATTATAAATTTGAACTCCTTCAAATAAAATGTTTTTCTTTCCATAGTTGGTTTGGTTTTTGGAAGTTCTAGTTTATTACGTTTTCTAGTGTGGTATGTATGTGTTTTTTTTAAAAGTGTAATTGTAAATGTGTTTTATTTGTTATTATTTTCTAATCAACATGCAGGTTTTTAAAGTGTATAATTGATTTATATTAAGAAATTTTTTTTTTTTTTTATATAATTCAACGGATGGCGTCATATAATCATATTTATAAAGAACTTTAATAATTTTATTTTGTAAAGTTTGTAATGACTTTATGTTAGACTTCGCAGCAGTTCCCCATATTTCAATAAGATATTCGATATGAGGTTTTACTAAAGAATTATAAATAATAGGACGAATTGTATTAGGTATACATAAGGAAATTCTACGTAGTGCTCCTATCAAAGGGGATATTTATTTTTAAGATGATCAATATGATATTGCCAGGTTAACTTGCTATCCATTATAAGACCTAAATATTTTTCATGATCAGTTTTATTTATTGGCTCGTTAAAAATTGTTAGTTGGTCATGATTTGGTATATTTTTATTTTTAGGCGCGAAGATCATATATGATGTCTTTTTGGTATTAATAGTTAATAAATATCTCAAGTCTATCCTACGACGATCCCTATGTACACTACGGGGTTCTGAAACCTTCGCACAAATCGGTAGATTTAAAATTCTCTCTTTATATAAAAGAAATGTATGTAATGTATGATTAATTACATACCCACATGATCACACAGTTTTTAGTCATTGACACGGCCACATAGTCGGATAGTATTATTAATGAAGCACACAGTTACATTTTCCATAACCATGACATTAGAAAATCATAAAGTCTTGGTCGTTGACACACTCTTACGCATCGGTGATATCTGTTGTTATTTTAATAAAACATAAGTGGATTTAATATGGTTACTATGACAACCGACATAAAACCTAATTTTATGACGGGGACGTGTTAATAGAATGAAGATCCAAATCTACCGTACAATCGGATATGATATTAATCGGTAATTTAATGGACCGAATGATTCGTTGTGAATTCGCAATGCGAATGTAAGACACTCCGTCTCTGCTTAATACGAGTACATCGGTGCCTATAACTACCGGAGTATTCAAAAACGTACTCGGTACTTATATTATTTGGTATTTCCGCGCCACCAAAACCACGCAACAGTGGAATGCACGTGTTAGAATATAGTTAAAATATTTTATAAGAAAACTAGATTTACATATATATTTCAAATAAAATAGTTCATTAAACACATAATAACATTTATTTTCTGTACATTTTAACATTTAACAAAACTATTGTTTTTTATAAAGAAAAACCATACAATAAAATACACTTATCTCATCTATGTATTTCGCAAAATGGTTTTCACTATATCCAGAACTTTTCGCTTGAAGGCCTGTCCCTTGTTGGTGTCCGACGTGAGAACTGACTTGCCTCAGTGAAGGGCTATGTTTTATAGGTCTTACCCACACCACTCGATATTCAAGATGTTTACTTTTAATTGTTACAAAATATATATTGAAAATATACATTTATAAATAACTAAATAATATAAAAATAATAATAGTAATGTTTTGGTAAATGGTATTTGAAAGCGGGTTCCAATTTAAAGGTATACTAAACACATTTGACACGTTACTGGCGACGAACCGCTTTTGTACCTTAGTCTTACTCTTACTCTTTAATAATAATTCCTTCAGTATTAAATCAGATAATATTTTAAATACAATAAATATATTTTTAAGTGTTATTTATACATATAACAGTTATATAACAAAGCTGATTTCAATATAATTGTATACTAAACACTGGTTTGATATATTATTAACGACGCAACACTTTTATAAGTCTTACCCTCACTATTCGATTATTAATCTTTAAATGATAATTTATATAAAAATAGTATCTTCAATAAACATTGTATAAATATAGAACAGTATCCTAACACACGCATGTAGTTTGCATGAAAAATGCTTAGCTAAATCAGAGCTAATTAACGAGATGTATGAACCGGTATCCATTAATACATCTGTCGGGATGCCACCTAGTACCGCCGTAATTACGTCACGATTATTAATGTCAGTTACGACTTCTCGACAAAAATTTACGTTACCCGAGTTCGATCGTCCTTAAGCAAAACAGTTCGGTTCACTATGACCGACTTTCTTACAGAAGTTACAAGCTACGGATTTAAATTGAAACGAATTAGTCCTTGAGGATTGAGGCAGAGGCAAGTTTAGTGGCTTAGTTTTATTATTGCATGATGCACTCATGTGTCCCCATTTATTATACTCACAGCATTTAATATTTATTTATTTATATATTTATATACCAAGAGAAGAAATAGTTACATAATTAATTATAAAGACATGTGATGCACAAAGGATAACTTATCTCTTAAAAGAGACCTCTACGAGAAACCCTTTTCATAAAGGAAACTACATAAAGAAGCGTGGTGTACATAGGTACAATAAAAAGAGTGAGGGGAAAAAAAATATAGAGATTTATATATAGATAAGCAAACAAAAAATATATAATAATAGAAAATGTTGATATTATACATACATAGATATATACATAAATATACATATATACAAATAGTATATATAAATATATACAAATAGTATGAATAAATAAACATTACATATCAGAAGGTAAAAGTGACAGAAGATGTCACTTAAGTTAATGTTTAAATGCAGGTGCACTTGGTCTCTCTTTGTAAACAGAAGGTGGGAGTGAGTTCCAAAGCTGTGCACCTTGGACAGAGAACGATTTACGGAAAAATTTTGTATTAAAGGAGGGGATATCGAGAGGCTCCACTATGCTATATTTTGCATATCAGGTTATATATGCCTGAATATAATGATGAAATTTAAGAATACTCCTTGCCATATAGACATCTAATAATTAATTATAACTGGCTATTGAATAATAATAGTATGTAATTTTACCAGACAAACGTTTCGTTATATACTTTTGTTGTTTGACGAATACCTTAACGAATACCATATCCCTAAACATAACGATAATTTTTAAGAATGTGCCCTCATATCTTAGAATTTACAAATTAAAAATGCCTATGTAACATATCCCTGAATGTTAAGTTACAATATATTTATTGCCTATTAATGTTTTTTAAGTCTGTGGATTTTTTCGATATTTAGAATATTTTCTACATAATTTGATAATTTTTTTAGAAAATATTCTTAAAAAAAATATCAAATTGTGTATTAGTTATCGTTTTATAATTAATTACAAAAACATTTTCGCTACGTCGAAAACTTCCTATATTAAATGAATCTTGATGGAAATAACATTGTGTTTTACCTAGTGTATTATATACTCCATTGAAGAGCATTTTATTTAACATATCTTTGGTTTAATTATGTTTTAATTTATATCATGTAGCGAGACATTTGAAAAATTTTCTAAATTAATTTTTTAATATGGAAATTATATAAAATTTTCTAATATGGAAATTTAATGTTTAAATAAAATGAAACTAGTAAATTGTTGTTTGTGTTACGAAAAGGTATAATAATGTTGTTAATCTACTTCACATATTATATCATATTATTATCGTATGCTTTTGAAAAACTTCTATTAAAAAAAAAACCAATACATTGACGATAAAAAAATGTATATTATGGATACGGACATGGAGCTTATGAGCTTGTTGCATGTTAAGGTCCGTCAATAATTTTCACACAACTGGAAGCGTATCCCTAAGATGAACTAGAGATTTTCGAATCCCTAGTTTATCACTAGAAAGGAAACGGGACATAGCAGAGTTAAATATAAATGAGAATATGACTGAAATCATACCGATATAGGTTAACCCGAAAGAAATCATGAAAAGAGATACATAGATTTATGGACGACAGATGTGTCAGTCGAGATAGAACCTCTGAAGTAATTCTTATTAGTTATGAATGATTTTTTGTTAAATCGCATTTAAGTTAGTTGTAATTTGATAATAATTAATAATTACCTACAATTTTTTTATGACAAATATAATTCATATCAATACACACGATGTAACTCACAAGCACTACATATTTTAGTAATCAAGATTGCTTAATGCGCTCGGGAATTGCGAGTTGGCTGAGTTGCGAGACTTGGTTTGCTGATAAAAAAATTTGGTTTTTCATGGCATTGCGTTTTCATGCGAATGCCAAGTCAATCTATTTATTTCAACATAAAATTTTTTAATTTTAATGTGGTCACTATGAGATATGGTTAGATAGTTAATAACGTTATAACTTAAGACAGAAGGCCCCTTAAGAGGGGACCGAAAAGATCAACCGACTTGGTATTACGTACATGATCCAAAATTTACAATGAAAGAACAGTGTTGCGGGACTTGTTTTTTTTTTAACTTTTGTTATCGATGGCATCTCATTTATTTTTATGGAAAACCTCCTTTTTCTCTTTTTTTCCAGTATGATCTACTTCTCTAACACTCGTGCTATCAACGAATTTTCTGAGAGCCCAGTCTCTGACTTATGATACGAGCTACATGTGTATATTTATAGATTACCTTGAAAAGTGGACAGAAAATTCAAAATATTTTAGTTTTTCCCTGAGTTATTCACTAAACACAAATTGTTTTCAAAATTTTGAAGCTTCTTTATAAATTAGAAGCGCCTTACAGTTTTGATGATGGGTCAGTCAGTGAATGAAAAAATTTAACAAAACTTAGAACTTTGTCTAGTTGCTAATGCTTGAGCTACTTTTTTCTTGCTTACCAGAAATATAGGCGTCAAGTTTAATGCGAAATGTACTTATAGGTCGAAAATGGCCCGAAATAATTTGAGAAAAGTGTAATACGGCCATGCCGCTTTTTTATTTTTGCTTCACTTGGCGGTTCACTATCGTACCAACAGGTTAATTTTACATTTCATTTTTCAGACAATATCGACTTTTATCTATAGTAACAAAATAGTTTTAAATCCAATTACCACTTCAATAAGCAAATATATACATATGTACAAATTTCTAATTAATTAATGTCGGTTAGGTATGAGTGTTCATATTGTATCATATCGGTTTCGGTTTAAAGACATTTATTTCTCATAAAGAACACAAAAGTTCGCTTATAATAAGAAATCACAATAATTTTGCTTGAGGGTACATTTAAAAGTCTGTAGTTATATTAGACAAACATGTTTAGGTAGGGGTTATATTAACTTATAAATTATTTTGCACATATTCCATTACACGTTTTTTGAATATAGGAAAACTCTTGCTATTAATGATTAAGTCTGATAATTTATTATAAATTTGAACTCCTTCAAATAAAATGTTTTCTTTCCATAGTTGGTTTTGGTTTTTGGAAGTTCTAGTTTATTACGTTTTCTAGTGTGGTATGTATGTGTTTTTTTTTTTAAAGTGTAATTGTAAATGTGTTTTATTTGTTATTATTTTTCTAATCAACATGCAGGTTTTTAAAGTGTATAATTGATTTATATTAAGAAATTTTGTTTTTTTTTTATATAATTCAACGGATGGCGTCATATAATCATATTTATAAAGAACTTTAATAATTTATTTTGTAAAGTTTGTAATGACTTTATGTTAGACTTCGCAGCAGTTCCCCATATTTCAATAAGATATTCGATATGAGGTTTTACTAAAGAATTATAAATAATAGGACGAATTGTATTAGGTATACATAAGGAAATTCTACGTAGTGCTCCTATCAAAGGGGATATATTATTTTTAAGATGATCAATATGATATTGCCAGGTTAACTTGCTATCCATTATAAGACCTAAATATTTTTCATGATCAGTTTTATTTATTGGCTCGTTAAAAATTGTTAGTTGGTCATGATTTGGTATATTTTTATTTTTAGGCGCGAAGATCATATATGATGTCTTTTTGGTATTAATAGTTAATAAATATCTCAAGTCTATCCTACGACGATCCCTATGTACACTACGGGGTTCTGAAACCTTCGCACAAATCGGTAGATTTAAAATTCTCTCTTTATATAAAAGAAATGTATGTAATGTATGATTAATTACATACCCACATGATCACACAGTTTTTAGTCATTGACACGGCCACATAGTCGGATAGTATTATTAATGAAGCACACAGTTACATTTTCCATAACCATGACATTAGAAAATCATAAAGTCTTGGTCGTTGACACACTCTTACGCATCGGTGATATCTGTTGTTATTTTAATAAAACATAAGTGGATTTAATATGGTTACTATGACAACCGACATAAAACCTAATTTTATGACGGGGACGTGTTAATAGAATGAAGATCCAAATCTACCGTACAATCGGATATGATATTAATCGGTAATTTAATGGACCGAATGATTCGTTGTGAATTCGCAATGCGAATGTAAGACACTCCGTCTCTGCTTAATACGAGTACATCGGTGCCTATAACTACCGGAGTATTCAAAAACGTACTCGGTACTTATATTATTTGGTATTTCCGCGCCACCAAAACCACGCAACAGTGGAATGCACGTGTTAGAATATAGTTAAAATATTTTATAAGAAAACTAGATTTACATATATATTTCAAATAAAATAGTTCATTAAACACATAATAACATTTATTTTCTGTACATTTTAACATTTAACAAAACTATTGTTTTTTTATAAAGAAAACCATACAATAAAATACACTTATCTCATCTATGTATTTCGCAAAATGGTTTTCACTATATCCAGAACTTTTCGCTTGAAGGCCTGTCCCTTGTTGGTGTCCGACGTGAGAACTGACTTGCCTCAGTGAAGGGCTATGTTTTATAGGTCTTACCCACACCACTCGATATTCAAGATGTTTACTTTTTAATTGTTACAAAATATATATTGAAAATATACATTTTATAAATAACTAAATAATATAAAAATAATAATAGTAATGTTTTGGTAAATGGTATTTGAAAGCGGGTTCCAATTTAAAGGTATACTAAACACATTTGACACGTTACTGGCGACGAACCGCTTTTGTACCTTAGTCTTACTCTTACTCTTTAATAATAATTCCTTCAGTATTAAATCAGATAATATTTTAAATACAATAAATATATTTTAAGTGTTATTTATACATATAACAGTTATATACAAAGCTGATTTCAATATAATTGTATACTAAACACTGGTTTGATATATTATTAACGACGCAACACTTTTATAAGTCTTACCCTCACTATTCGATTATTAATCTTTAAATGATAATTTATATAAAAATAGTATCTTCAATAAACATTGTATAAATATAGAACAGTATCCTAACACACGCATGTAGTTTGCATGAAAAATGCTTAGCTAAATCAGAGCTAATTAACGAGATGTATGAACCGGTATCCATTAATACATCTGTCGGGATGCCACCTAGTACCGCCGTAATTACGTCACGATTATTAATGTCAGTTACGACTTCTCGACAAAAATTTACGTTACCCGAGTTCGATCGTCCTTAAGCAAAACAGTTCGGTTCACTATGACCGACTTTCTTACAGAAGTTACAAGCTACGGATTTAAATTGAAACGAATTAGTCCTTGAGGATTGAAGCAAGTTTCGTGGCTTAGTTTTATTATTGCATGATGCACTCATGTGTCCCCATTTATTATACTCACAGCATTTAATATTTATTATTTATATTTATATACCAAGAGAAGAAATAGTTACATAATTAATTATAAAAGACATGTGATGCACAAAGGATAACTTATCTCTTAAAAGAGACCTCTACGAGAAACCCTTTTCATAAAGGAAACTACATAAAGAAGCGTGGTGTACATAGGTACAATAAAAGAGTGAGGGGAAAAAAAATATAGAGATTATATATAGATAAGCAAACAAAAAATATATAATAATAGAAAATGTTGATATTATACATACATAGATATATACATAAATATACATATATACAAATAGTATATATAAATATATACAAATAGTATGAATAAATAAATTACATATCAGAAGGTAAAAGTGACAGAAGATGTCACTTAAGTTAATGTTTAAATGCAGGTGCACTTGGTCTCTCTTTGTAAACAGAAGGTGGGAGTGAGTTCCAAAGCTGTGCACCTTGGACAGAGAACGATTTACGGAAAAATTTTGTATTAAAGGAGGGGATATCGAGAGGCTCCACTATGCTATATTTTGCATATCAGGTTATATATGCCTGAATATAATGATGAAATTTAAGAATACTCCTTGCCATATAGACATCTAATAATTAATTATAACTGGCTATTGAATAATAATAGTATGTAATTTTACCAGACAAACGTTTCGTTATATACTTTTGTTGTTTGACGAATACCTTAACGAATACCATATCCCTAAACATAACGATAATTTTAAGAATGTGCCCTCATATCTTAGAATTTACAAATTAAAAATGCCTATGTAACATATCCCTGAATGTTAAGTTACAATATATTTATTGCCTATTAATGTTTTTTAAGTCTGTGGATTTTTTCGATATTTAGAATATTTTCTACATAATTTGATAATTTTTTTAGAAAATATTCTTAAAAAAAATATCAAATTGTGTATTAGTTATCGTTTTATAATTAATTACAAAAACATTTTCGCTACGTCGAAAACTTCCTATATTAAATGAATCTTGATGGAAATAACATTGTGTTTTACCTAGTGTATTATATACTCCATTGAAGAGCATTTTATTTAACATATCTTTGGTTTAATTATGTTTTAATTTATATCATGTAGCGAGACATTTGAAAATTTTCTAAATTAATTTTTAATATGGAAATTATATAAAATTATATAAAATTTCTAATATGGAAATTTAATGTTTAAATAAAATGAAACTAGTAAATTGTTGTTTGTGTTACGAAAAGGTATAATAATGTTGTTAATCTACTTCACATATTATATCATATTATTATCGTATGCTTTTGAAAAACTTCTATTAAAAAAAAAACCAATACATTGACGATAAAAAAATGTATATTATGGATACGGACATGGAGCTTATGAGCTTGTTGCATGTTAAGGTCCGTCAATAATTTTCACACAACTGGAAGCGTATCCCTAAGATGAACTAGAGATTTTCGAATCCCTAGTTTATCACTAGAAAGGAAACGGGACATAGCAGAGTTAAATATAAATGAGAATATGACTGAAATCATACCGATATAGGTTAACCCGAAAGAAATCATGAAAAGAGATACATAGATTTATGGACGACAGATGTGTCAGTCGAGATAGAACCTCTGAAGTAATTCTTATTAGTTATGAATGATTTTTTGTTAAATCGCATTTAAGTTAGTTGTAATTTGATAATAATTAATAATTACCTACAATTTTTTTATGACAAATATAATTCATATCAATACACACGATGTAACTCACAAGCACTACATATTTTAGTAATCAAGATTGCTTAATGCGCTCGGGAATTGCGAGTTGGCTGAGTTGCGAGACTTGGTTTGCTGATAAAAAATTTGGTTTTTCATGGCATTGCGTTTTCATGCGAATGCCAAGTCAATCTATTATTTCAACATAAATATTTTTAATTTTAATGTGGTCACTATGAGATATGGTTAGATAGTTAATAACGTTATAACTTAAGACAGAAGGCCCCTTAAGAGGGGACCGAAAAGATCAACCGACTTGGTATTACGTACATGATCCAAAATTTTACAATGAAAGAACAGTGTTGCGGGACTTGTTTTTTTTTTAACTTTTGTTATCGATGGCATCTCATTTATTTTTATGGAAAACCTCCTTTTTCTCTTTTTTTCCAGTATGATCTACTTCTCTAACACTCGTGCTATCAACGAATTTTCTGAGAGCCCAGTCTCTGACTTATGATACGAGCTACATGTGTATATTTATAGATTACCTTGAAAAGTGGACAGAAAATTCAAATATTAGTTTTTTTTCCCTGAGTTATTCACTAAACACAAATTGTTTTCAAATTTTGAAGCTTCTTTATAAATTAGAAGCGCCTTACAGTTTTGATGATGGTCAGTCAGTGAATGAAAAAATTTAACAAAACTTAGAACTTTGTCTAGTTGCTAATGCTTGAGCTACTTTTTTCTTGCTTACCAGAAATATAGGCGTCAAGTTTAATGCGAAATGTACTTATAGGTCGAAAATGGCCCGAAATAATTTGAGAAAAGTGTAATACGGCCATGCCGCTTTTTTATTTTTGCTTCACTTGGCGGTTCACTATCGTACCAACAGGTTAATTTTACATTTCATTTTCAGACAATATCGACTTTTATCTATAGTAACAAAATAGTTTTAAATCCAATTACCACTTCAATAAGCAAATATATACATATGTACAAAATTTCTAATTATTAATGTCGGTTAGGTATGAGTGTTCATATTGTCATATCGGTTTCGGTTTAAAGACATTTATTTCTCATAAAGAACACAAAAGTTCGCTTATAATAAGAATCACAATAATTTTGCTTGAGGGTACATTTAAAAGTCTGTAGTTATATTAGACAAACATGTTTAGGTAGGGGTTATATTAACTTATAAATTATTTTGCACATATTCCATTACACGTTTTTTGAATATAGGAAACTCTTGCTATTAATGATTAAGTCTGATAATTTATTATAAATTTGAACTCCTTCAAATAAAATGTTTTTCTTTCCATAGTTGGTTTTGGTTTTGGAAGTTCTAGTTTATTACGTTTTCTAGTGTGGTATGTATGTGTTTTTTTTTAAAGTGTAATGTAAATGTGTTTTATTTGTTATTATTTTTCTAATCAACATGCAGGTTTTTAAAGTGTATAATTGATTTATATTAAGAAATTTTGTTTTTTTTTTTTTATATAATTCAACGGATGGCGTCATATAATCATATTTATAAAGAACTTTAATAATTTTATTTTGTAAAGTTTGTAATGACTTTATGTTAGACTTCGCAGCAGTTCCCCATATTTCAATAAGATATTCGATATGAGGTTTTACTAAAGAATTATAAATAATAGGACGAATTGTATTAGGTATACATAAGGAATTCTACGTAGTGCTCCTATCAAAGGGGATATATTATTTTTAAGATGATCAATATGATATTGCCAGGTTAACTTGCTATCCATTATAAGACCTAAATATTTTTCATGATCAGTTTTATTTATTGGCTCGTTAAAATTGTTAGTTGGTCATGATTTGGTATATTTTTATTTTAGGCGCGAAGATCATATATGATGTCTTTTTGGTATTAATAGTTAATAAATATCTCAAGTCTATCCTACGACGATCCCTATGTACACTACGGGGTTCTGAAACCTTCGCACAAATCGGTAGATTTAAAATTCTCTCTTTATATAAAAGAAATGTATGTAATGTATGATTAATTACATACCCACATGATCACACAGTTTTTAGTCATTGACACGGCACATAGTCGGATAGTATTATTAATGAAGCACACAGTTACATTTCCATAACCATGACATTAGAAAATCATAAAGTCTTGGTCGTTGACACACTCTTACGCATCGGTGATATCTGTTGTTATTTTAATAAACATAAGTGGATTTAATATGGTTACTATGACAACCGACATAAACCTAATTTTATGACGGGGACGTGTTAATAGAATGAAGATCCAATCTATCTACCGTACAATCGGATATGATATTAATCGGTAATTTAATGGACCGAATGATTCGTTGTGAATTCGCAATGCGAATGTAAGACACTCCGTCTCTGCTTAATACGAGTACATCGGTGCCTATAACTACCGGAGTATTCAAAAACGTACTCGGTACTTATATTATTTGGTATTTCCGCGCCACCAAAACCACGCAACAGTGGAATGCACGTGTTAGAATATAGTTAAAATATTTTATAAGAAAACTAGATTTACATATATATTTCAAATAAAATAGTTCATTAAACACATAATAACATTTATTTTCTGTACATTTTAACATTTAACAAAACTATTGTTTTTTTATAAAGAAAAACCATACAATAAAATACACTTATCTCATCTATGTATTTCGCAAAATGGTTTTCACTATATCCAGAACTTTTCGCTTGAAGGCCTGTCCCTTGTTGGTGTCCGACGTGAGAACTGACTTGCCTCAGTGAAGGGCTATGTTTTATAGGTCTTACCCACACCACTCGATATTCAAGATGTTTACTTTTTAATTGTTACAAAATATATATTGAAATATACATTTTATAAATAACTAAATAATATAAAAATAATAATAGTAATGTTTTGGTAAATGGTATTTGAAAGCGGGTTCCAATTTAAAGGTATACTAAACACATTTGACACGTTACTGGCGACGAACCGCTTTTGTACCTTAGTCTTACTCTTACTCTTTAATAATAATTCCTTCAGTATTAAATCAGATAATATTTTAAATACAATAAATATATTTTAAGTGTTATTTATACATATAACAGTTATATAACAAAGCTGATTTCAATATAATTGTATACTAAACACTGGTTTGATATATTATTAACGACGCAACACTTTTATAAGTCTTACCCTCACTATTCGATTATTAATCTTTAAATGATAATTTATATAAAAATAGTATCTTCAATAAACTTGTATAAATATAGAACAGTATCCTAACACACGCATGTAGTTTGCATGAAAAATGCTTAGCTAAATCAGAGCTAATTAACGAGATGTATGAACCGGTATCCATTAATACATCTGTCGGGATGCCACCTAGTACCGCCGTAATTACGTCACGATTATTAATGTCAGTTACGACTTCTCGACAAAAATTTACGTTACCCGAGTTCGATCGTCCTTAAGCAAAACAGTTCGGTTCACTATGACCGACTTTCTTACAGAAGTTACAAGCTACGGATTTAAATTGAAACGAATTAGTCCTTGAGGATTGAAGCAAGTTTTTAGTGGCTTAGTTTTATTATTGCATGATGCACTCATGTGTCCCCATTTATTATACTCACAGCATTTAATATTTATTTATTTATATATTTATATACCAAGAGAAGAAATAGTTACATAATTATTATAAAGACATGTGATGCACAAAGGATAACTTATCTCTTAAAGAGACCTCTACGAGAAACCCTTTTCATAAAGGAAACTACATAAAGAAGCGTGGTGTACATAGGTACAATAAAAAGAGTGAGGGGAAAAAAAATATAGAGATTTATATATAGATAAGCAAACAAAAAAATATATAATAATAGAAAATGTTGATATTATACATACATAGATATATACATAAATATACATATATACAAATAGTATATATAAATATATACAAATAGTATGAATAAATAAACATTACATATCAGAAGGTAAAAGTGACAGAAGATGTCACTTAAGTTATGTTTAAATGCAGGTGCACTTGGTCTCTCTTTGTAAACAGAAGGTGGGAGTGAGTTCCAAAGCTGTGCACCTTGGACAGAGAACGATTTACGGAAAAATTTTGTATTAAAGGAGGGGATATCGAGAGGCTCACTATGCTATATTTTGCATATCAGGTTATATATGCCTGAATATAATGATGAAATTTAAGAATACTCCTTGCCATATAGACATCTAATAATTAATTATAACTGGCTATTGAATAATAATAGTATGTAATTTTACCAGACAAACGTTTCGTTATATACTTTTGTTGTTTGACGAATACCTTAACGAATACCATATCCCTAAACATAACGATAATTTTTAAGAATGTGCCCTCATATCTTAGAATTTACAAATTAAAATGCCTATGTAACATATCCCTGAATGTTAGTTACAATATATTTATTGCCTATTAATGTTTTTTAAGTCTGTGGATTTTTTCGATATTTAGAATATTTTCTACATAATTTGATAATTTTTTAGAAATATTCTTAAAAAAAATATCAATTGTGTATTAGTTATCGTTTTATATTAATTACAAAAACATTTTCGCTACGTCGAAAACTTCCTATATTAAATGAATCTTGATGGAAATAACATTGTGTTTTACCTAGTGTATTATATACTCCATTGAAGAGCATTTTATTTAACATATCTTTGGTTTAATTATGTTTTAATTTATATCATGTAGCGAGACATTTGAAAAATTTTCTAAATTAATTTTTTAATATGGAAATTATATAATTTTCTAATATTGAAATTTAATGTTTAAATAAATGAAACTAGTATTGTTGTTTGTGTTACGAAAAGGTATAATAATGTTGTTAATCTACTTCACTATTATATCATATTATTATCGTATGCTTTTGAAAAACTTCTATTAAAAAAAAACAATACATTGACGATAAAAAAATGTATATTATGGATACGGACATGGAGCTTATGAGCTTGTTGCATGTTAAGGTCCGTCAATAATTTTCACACAACTGGAAGCGTATCCCTAAGATGAACTAGAGATTTTCGAATCCCTAGTTTATCACTAGAAAGGAAACGGGACATAGCAGAGTTAAATATAATGAGAATATGACTGAAATCATACCGATATAGGTTAACCCGAAAGAAATCATGAAAAGAGATACATAGATTTATGGACGACAGATTGTCAGTCGAGATAGAACCTCTGAAGTAATTCATTAGTTATGAATGATTTTTTGTTAAATCGCATTTAAGTTAGTTGTAATTTGATAATAATTAATAATTACCTACAATTTTTTATGACAAATATAATCATCAATACACACGATGTAACTCACAAGCACTACATATTTTAGTAATCAAGATTGCTTAATGCGCTCGGGAATTGCGAGTTGGCTGAGTTGCGAGACTTGGTTGCTGATAAAAAAATTTGGTTTTTCATGGCATTGCGTTTTCATGCGAATGCCAAGTCAATCTATTTATTTCAACATAAAATATTTTTAATTTTAATGTGGTCACTATGAGATATGGTTAGATAGTTAATAACGTTATAACTTAAGACAGAAGGCCCCTTAAGAGGGGACCGAAAAGATCAACCGACTTGGTATTACGTACATGATCCAAAATTTTACAATGAAAGAACAGTGTTGCGGGACTTGTTTTTTTTTTTAACTTTTGTTATCGATGGCATCTCATTTATTTTATGGAAAACCTCCTTTTTCTCTTTTTTTCCAGTATGATCTACTTCTCTAACACTCGTGCTATCAACGAATTTTCTGAGAGCCCAGTCTCTGACTTATGATACGAGCTACATGTGTATATTTATAGATTACCTTGAAAAGTGGACAGAAATTCAAAATATTTAGTTTTTTCCCTGAGTTATTCACTAACACAAATTGTTTTCAAAATTTTGAAGCTTCTTTATAAATTAGAAGCGCCTTACAGTTTTGATGAGGGTCAGTCAGTGAATGAAAAAATTTAACAAAACTTAGAACTTTGTCTAGTTGCTAATGCTTGAGCTACTTTTTTCTTGCTTACCAGAAATATAGGCGTCAAGTTTAATGCGAAATGTACTTATAGGTCGAAAATGGCCCGAATAATTTGAGAAAAGTGTAATACGGCCATGCCGCTTTTTAATTTTTGCTTCACTTGGCGTTCACTATCGTACCAACAGGTTAATTTTACATTTCATTTTTCAGACAATATCGACTTTTATCTATAGTAACAAAATAGTTTTAAATCCATTACCACTTCAATAAGCAATATATACATATGTACAAAATTTCTAATTAATTAATGTCGGTTAGGTATGAGTGTTCATATTGTATCATATCGGTTTCGGTTTAAAGACATTTATTTCTCATAAAGAACACAAAAGTTCGCTTATAATAAGAAATCACAATAATTTTGCTTGAGGGTACATTTAAAGTCTGTAGTTATATTAGACAAACATGTTTAGGTAGGGGTTATATTAACTTATAAATTATTTTGCACATATTCCATTACACGTTTTTTGAATATAGGAAAACTCTTGCTATTAATGATTAAGTCTGATAATTTATTATAAATTTGAACTCCTTCAAATAAAATGTTTTTCTTTCCATAGTTGGTTTTGGTTTTGGAAGTTCTAGTTTATTACGTTTTCTAGTGTGGTAATGTATGTGTTTTTTTATGAAGTGTAATTGTAAATGTGTTTTATTTGTTATTATTTTTCTAATCAACATGCAGGTTTTTAAAGTGTATATTGATTTATATTAAGAAATTTTGTTTTTTTTTTTATATAATTCAACGGATGGCGTCATATAATCATATTTATAAAGAACTTTAATAATTTTATTTTGTAAAGTTTGTAATGACTTTATGTTAGACTTCGCAGCAGTTCCCCATATTTCAATAAGATTTCGATATGAGGTTTTACTAAAGAATTATAAATAATAGGACGAATTGTATTAGGTATACATAAGGAAATTCTACGTAGTGCTCCTATCAAAGGGGATATATTATTTTTAAGATGATCATATGATATTGCCAGGTTAACTTGCTATCCATTATAAGACCTAAATATTTTTCATGATCAGTTTTATTTATTGGCTCGTTAAAAATTGTTAGTTGGTCATGATTTGGTAATTTTTTATTTTTAGGCGCGAAGATCATATATGATGTCTTTTTGGTATTAATAGTTAATAAATCTCAAGTCTATCCTACGACGATCCCTATGTACACTACGGGTTCTGAAACCTTCGCACAAATCGGTAGATTTAAAATTCTCTCTTTATATAAAAGAAATGTATGTAATGTATGATTAATTACATACCCACATGATCACACAGTTTTTAGTCATTGACACGGCCACATAGTCGGATAGTATTATTAATGAAGCACACAGTTACATTTTCCATAACCATGACATTAGAAAATCATAAAGTCTTGGTCGTTGACACACTCTTACGCATCGGTGATATCTGTTTTTATTTTATAAACATAAGTGGATTTAATATGGTTACTATGACAACCGACATAAAACTAATTTAATGACGGGGACGTGTAATAAATGAATCCAAATCTACCGTACAATCGGATATGATATTAATCGTTAATTTAATGGACCGAATGATTCGTTGTGAATTCGCAATGCGAATGTAAGACACTCCGTCTCTGCTTAATACGAGTACATCGGTGCCTATAACTACCGGAGTATTCAAAAACGTACTCGGTACTTATATTATTTGGTATTTCGCGCCACCAAAACCACGCACAGTGGAATGCACGTGTTAAAATATAGTTAAAATATTTTATAAGAAAACTAGATTTACATATATATTTCAAATAAAATAGTTCATTAACACATAATAACATTTATTTTCTGTACATTTTAACATTTAACAAAACTATTGTTTTTTTATAAAGAAAAACCATACAATAAAATACACTTATCTCATCTATGTATTTCGCAAAATGGTTTTCACTATATCCAGAACTTTTCGCTTGAAGCTGTCCCTTGTTGGTGTCCGACGTGAAACTGACTTGCCTCAGTGAAGGGCTATGTTTTATAGGTCTTACCCACACCACTCGATATTCAAGATGTTTACTTTTTAATTGTTACAAAATATATATTGAAAATATACATTTTATAAATAACTAAATAATATAAAAATAATAATAGTAATGTTTTTGGTAAATGGTATTTGAAAGCGGTTTCCAATTTAAAGGTATACAAACACATTTGACACGTTACTGGCGACGAACCGCTTTTGTACCTTAGTCTTACTCTTACTCTTTAATAATAATTCCTTCAGTATTAAATCAGATAATATTTTAAATACAATAAATATATTTTTAAGTGTTATTTATACATATAACAGTTATATAACAAAGCTGATTTCAATATAATTGTATACTAAACACTGGTTTGATATATTATTAACGACGCAACACTTTTATAAGTCTTACCCTCACTATTCGATTATTAATCTTTAAATGATAATTTATATAAAATAGTATCTTCAATAAACATTGTATAAATATAGAACAGTATCCTAACACACGCATGTAGTTTGCATGAAAAATGCTTAGCTAAATCAGAGCTAATTAACGAGATGTATGAACCGGTATCCATTAATACATCTGTCGGGATGCCACCTAGTACCGCCGTAATTACGTCACGATTATTAATGTCAGTTACGACTTCTCGACAAAAATTTACGTTACCCGAGTTCGATCGTCCTTAAGCAAAACAGTTCGGTTCACTATGACCGACTTTCTTACAGAAGTTACAAGCTACGGATTTAAATTGAAACGAATTAGTCCTTGAGGATTGAGGCAGAGGCAAGTTTAGTGGCTTAGTTTTATTATTGCATGATGCACTCATGTGTCCCCATTTATTATACTCACAGCATTTAATATTTATTTATTTATATATTTATATACCAAGAGAAGAAATAGTTACATAATTAATTATAAAAGACATGTGATGCACAAAGGATAACTTATCTCTTAAAAGAGACCTCTACGAGAAACCCTTTTCATAAAGGAAACTACATAAAGAAGCGTGGTGTACATAGGTACAATAAAAAGAGTGAGGGGAAAAAAAATATAGAGATTTATATATAGATAAGCAACAAAAAAATATATAATAATAGAAAATGTTGATATTATACATACATAGATATATACATAAATATACATATATACAAATAGTATATATAAATATATACAAATAGTATGAATAAATAAACATTACATATCAGAAGGTAAAAGTGACAGAAGATGTCACTTAAGTTAATGTTTAAATGCAGGTGCACTTGGTCTCTCTTTGTAAACAGAAGGTGGGAGTGAGTTCCAAAGCTGTGCACCTTGGACAGAGAACGATTTACGGAAAAATTTTGTATTAAAGGAGGGGATATCGAGAGGCTCCACTATGCTATATTTTGCATATCAGGTTATATATGCCTGAATATAATGATGAAATTTAAGAATACTCCTTGCCATATAGACATCTAATAATTAATTATAACTGGCTATTGAATAATAATAGTATGTAATTTTACCAGACAAACGTTTCGTTATATACTTTTGTTGTTTGACGAATACCTTAACGAATACCATATCCCTAAACATAACGATAATTTTTAAGAATGTGCCCTCATATCTTAGAATTTACAAATTAAAAATGCCTATGTAACATATCCCTGAATGTTAAGTTACAATATATTTATTGCCTATTAATGTTTTTTAAGTCTGTGGATTTTTTCGATATTTAGAATATTTTCTACATAATTTGATAATTTTTTTAGAAAATATTCTTAAAAAAAATATCAAATTGTGTATTAGTTATCGTTTTATAATTAATTACAAAAACATTTTCGCTACGTCGAAAACTTCCTATATTAAATGAATCTTGATGGAAATAACATTGTGTTTTACCTAGTGTATTATATACTCCATTGAAGAGCATTTTATTTAACATATCTTTGGTTTAATTATGTTTTAATTTATATCATGTAGCGAGACATTTGAAAATTTTCTAAATTTAATATGGAAATTTAAAATTATGGAAATTTAATGTTTAAATAAAATGAAACTAGTAAATTGTTGTTTGTGTTACGAAAAGGTATAATAATGTTGTTAATCTACTTCACATATTATATCATATTATTATCGTATGCTTTTGAAAAACTTCTATTAAAAAAAAAACCAATACATTGACGATAAAAAAATGTATATTATGGATACGGACATGGAGCTTATGAGCTTGTTGCATGTTAAGGTCCGTCAATAATTTTCACACAACTGGAAGCGTATCCCTAAGATGAACTAGAGATTTTCGAATCCCTAGTTTATCACTAGAAAGGAAACGGGACATAGCAGAGTTAAATATAAATGAGAATATGACTGAAATCATACCGATATAGGTTAACCCGAAAGAAATCATGAAAAGAGATACATAGATTTATGGACGACAGATGTGTCAGTCGAGATAGAACCTCTGAAGTAATTCTTATTAGTTATGAATGATTTTTTGTTAAATCGCATTTAAGTTAGTTGTAATTTGATAATAATTAATAATTACCTACAATTTTTTTATGACAAATATAATTCATATCAATACACACGATGTAACTCACAAGCACTACATATTTTAGTAATCAAGATTGCTTAATGCGCTCGGGAATTGCGAGTTGGCTGAGTTGCGAGACTTGGTTTGCTGATAAAAAAATTTGGTTTTTCATGGCATTGCGTTTTCATGCGAATGCCAAGTCAATCTATTTATTTCAACATAAAATATTTTTAATTTTAATGTGGTCACTATGAGATATGGTTAGATAGTTAATAACGTTATAACTTAAGACAGAAGGCGACCCCGGATCCTCGAGCCACCACTTTCATACCTCTATCCTCATTCCATGAAGGTGGTGTCCTGTACCCCCCCTCATTCCCCTTCCTAACCTCTTTCCCCCATTCTCTATCTTTTCCTTTCCTGGTTTTACTCGTAAAACGGGGTTTTGGAGGTCAGACGGCAGTCGCTCCGTTAAAACCACTCCCGCCACTCTTATGGTTGCAAAAGTTTATGGTCTGGGTACGGCTAGGGCGTCGCCGATAAACGACGCGCAGGCACATCGCCCTACACCTGCGATAAGTGGGCAAGGGCTACCGTGTCAAGTACGGGCACGGCTAAAGACGTTAGTACCCCAAAGGAAACTCCGCTTTGCAACGTGGAATATTGGCTCTCTAACTGGACGATGCAGAGAACTCGCAGATGTACTCATGAGACGTCGGGTCCAGTGTGCGTTCCTCCAGGAAACTCGCTGGAAGGGCAATAAGTCTCGGAACATCGGACAGGGTTACCGGCTGATATACACTGGGTCGCCTTCAGGTAAAGCTGGTGTAGCGGTAGTGCTATCTGAGGAGCTTCGGAATGGTCTTCTTGAAGTTGATCGTCGCTGCGACCGCCTGATGCGGGTGCGGGTACTGGTCGAGGGAGTGATTACTAACTTGATCAGTGCTTATACTCCTCAGGCTGGATGTAGCGGGTCCGAAAAAGAGTCATTCTGGGAGCAATTTGAAGAGGTTCTACGTGCTATACCAGCTGCTGAAGTAATCATAGTTGGGGGGGACTTAAATGGCCACGTAGGTAGGGCTGCGGAAACGTTTGACCGTGTACACGGTGGTTTTGGTTATGGTCGCCGCAATGCAGAGGGAGAAAATATTCTCAGAACCTGTATTGCGTCTGACTTAGCCGTCGTGAACACGTTCTTCCAAAAGACTCCACAGCACCTTATCACGTATAAGAGCGGGTCCCATTCAACCCAAATAGATTATCTGCTGACCAGACGGTGTCATATCAGCAAGGTGACTAACTGTAAAGTCATTCCTGGTGAAAGCCTGACGGCCCAACATCGACTTCTTGTCATGGACTATGTCGTTACCCCGAAAAAGAAAGTGGCCGAGAAACGTAAGCCTCGCATCAGGTGGTGGTTGCTGAATGGAACGATGCAGACCAGCTTTCGGGCAGAGGTTGAGAGTCAAATCTGTCGACTAATACCGAAACTGCTCAGGAAGTTTGGGATCGAGCCCAGTCAGCAATTATCACAGCAGGTAAACGAGTTCTAGGCCTTTCTAAGGGAGGACGGGTCATTGACAAGGAGACATGGTGGTGGAATGACGAAGTGCAGGAGGTGATTCGTGAAAAGAAGACTGCCTTTAAGAAGTGGCAGCAATCAAACTCTCCTGAAGACAGACTAGAGTACATAGCAGCGAAACGTGCCAGTAAAAGGGCTGTTGCCAGAGCCCGCAGTGATAGGTTATCACCATTATATGATACACTTGAAACTGCGGAGGGGCAGAAGCTCATTTACAAATTGGCACGAGCTCGGGATAAGGCGACGCAAGATATCGCAAAATGTCTTAGCGTCAAAGATTCCCAAGGCACGTTGCTGTGTAATCATGCCTCTGTGAAGGAGAGATGGAGATGCTACTTCAAGGAGTTGCTAAATACTCAGCATCCGTGCAGTCTTCCAACCGAAATACCTCCTAATCTTGGACTTATTGCCCCGATAACACCTGACGAAACTCGGAATTGTCTTCGACGCATGAAGAATCGGAAAGCGGTGGGACCTGACGATATTCCGATCGAAGCGTGGAAATCATTGGGCTCTCTTGGTGTGCTCATACTGACGGACCTTTTTAACCGCGTCTTGAACACTGGGACTATGCCACATCAGTGGCGTTATAGTTACATTACCCCTATATACAAAGGCAGGGGCAGTGTTCAAGATTGTGGTAGTTATAGGGGCGTTAAGATCATGAGTCATACCATGAAGCTCTTTGAGCGTATGATCGACCTCAGGCTCCGCCGAGAGTGTACTGTCTCGGAATGTCAATATGGATTTCAGCCAGGATCGGGCACCTTGGACGCCATCTTTGCCATCAGAACTCTGATGGAGGCATACAGGGAAAAAAGGAGAGCTCTGCATGTCGCATTCCTAGATCTGCAGAAGGCCTTTGACTGCGTTCCTCGTCAATGTATCTGGTGGGCATTGCGATTCAAAGGCATCCCTGAGGCCTATATTGACATCATTAGAGACATGTACCGCGATTCCGTTTCAATGGTTAGGACTGCTGTTGGCGATACAAAACCCTTTCCGATCTCAGTAGGGGTTCACCAAGGCTCGGCTCTTAGCCCCTTCTTGTTCAATGTAGTGCTGGACACAATCTCGGCTAACATCCAGGAACAGCCTCCATGGCTGATGATGTATGCCGATGACATAGCGCTCATTGATGAGAGCAGGTTGACGCTAGAGCGAAGAGTGAACCTCTGGAAGGGTACGCTTGAGAACGGTGGTCTTAAACTAAATGTGACGAAGACCGAGTACATGGCTTGCGGAAGCCCGGACTCTTGCACTATCCATATAGGTCCTGAACCAGCCGTTAAGTCGGAAAAGTTCAGGTACCTTGGATCTATTCTGCATGAGTCCGGAGGCATCGATCACGATGTCCAAGCCCGGATCAGCGCTGCTTGGGCGAAATGGCGTGAGGTCACAGGTGTGGTCTGCGATCGCAGAATACCTACCAAGCTCAAGGGAATAATATACAAGAGCATAATCCGACCGGTTCTCTTATATGGAAGCGAATGTTGGCCAACACTGTCCAGGCACACTCAGGAGCTTCACGTCACGGAGATGAAGATGCTGAGGTGGATGTGTGGCGTAACGCGAGCTGACCGTATACGTAACACATTTATCCGAGGTAGTCTTGGAGTCCGTGACGTAGCGGATAAGCTTCAAGAGAGTCGCCTGAGATGGTATGGTCACGTTGCACGCCGGCCTGAGAATTACGTCGGAAAAATTTGCCTTGATATGTCGGTCCCTGGAGCAAGACCCCCAGGACGCCCAAGAAAGCGATGGCTGGACACCGTGAAACAGGATATGAGAGCCAATGGACTTACCACCGCGGATGCTAAAGATCGTGCAAAGTGGAGGAGTTTAAGCAGGAAGGCAGACCCTGGCTAATGCTGGGATAATTGCCAGGATGAAGAAGAAGAGAACTTAAGACAGAAGGCCCCTTAAGAGGGGACCGAAAAGATCAACCGACTTGGTATTACGTACATGATCCAAAATTTTACAATGAAAGAACAGTGTTGCGGGACTTGTTTTTTTTTTTAACTTTTGTTATCGATGGCATCTCATTTATTTTTATGGAAAACCTCCTTTTTCTCTTTTTTTCCAGTATGATCTACTTCTCTAACACTCGTGCTATCAACGAATTTTCTGAGAGCCCAGTCTCTGACTTATGATACGAGCTACATGTGTATATTTATAGATTACCTTGAAAAGTGGACAGAAAATTCAAAATATTTTAGTTTTTCCCTGAGTTATTCACTAAACACAAATTGTTTTCAAAATTTTGAAGCTTCTTTATAAATTAGAAGCGCCTTACAGTTTTGATGATGGGTCAGTCAGTGAATGAAAAAATTTAACAAAACTTAGAACTTTGTCTAGTTGCTAATGCTTGAGCTACTTTTTTCTTGCTTACCAGAAATATAGGCGTCAAGTTTAATGCGAAATGTACTTATAGGTCGAAAATGGCCCGAAATAATTTGAGAAAAGTGTAATACGGCCATGCCGCTTTTTTATTTTTGCTTCACTTGGCGGTTCACTATCGTACCAACAGGTTAATTTTACATTTCATTTTTCAGACAATATCGACTTTTATCTATAGTAACAAAATAGTTTTAAATCCAATTACCACTTCAGTAAGCAAATATATACATATGTACAAAATTTCTAATTAATTAATGTCGGTTAGGTATGAGTGTTCATATTGTATCATATCGGTTTCGGTTTAAAGACATTTATTTCTCATAAAGAACACAAAAGTTCGCTTATAATAAGAAATCACAATAATTTTGCTTGAGGGTACATTTAAAAGTCTGTAGTTATATTAGACAAACATGTTTAGGTAGGGGTTATATTAACTTATAAATTATTTTGCACATATTCCATTACACGTTTTTTGAATATAGGAAAACTCTTGCTATTAATGATTAAGTCTGATAATTTATTATAAATTTGAACTCCTTCAAATAAAATGTTTTTCTTTCCATAGTTGGTTTTGGTTTTTGGAAGTTCTAGTTTATTACGTTTTCTAGTGTGGTATGTATGTGTTATTTTTTTTTAAAAGTGTAATTGTAAATGTGTTTTATTTGTTATTATTTTTCTAATCAACATGCAGGTTTTTAAAGTGTATAATTGATTTATATTAAGAAATTTTGTTTTTTTTTTTTATATAATTCAACGGATGGCGTCATATAATCATATTTATAAAGAACTTTAATAATTTTATTTTGTAAAGTTTGTAATGACTTTATGTTAGACTTCGCAGCAGTTCCCCATATTTCAATAAGATATTCGATATGAGGTTTTACTAAAGAATTATAAATAATAGGACGAATTGTATTAGGTATACATAAGGAAATTCTACGTAGTGCTCCTATCAAAGGGGATATTTTATTTTTAAGATGATCAATATGATATTGCCAGGTTAACTTGCTATCCATTATAAGACCTAAATATTTTTTCATGATCAGTTTTATTTATTGGCTCGTTAAAAATTGTTAGTTGGTCATGATTTGGTATATTTTTATTTTTAGGCGCGAAGATCATATATGATGTCTTTTTGGTATTAATAGTTAATAAATATCTCAAGTCTATCCTACGACGATCCCTATGTACACTACGGGGTTCTGAAAACTTCGCACAAATCGGTAGATTTAAAATTCTCTCTTTATATAAAATAAATGTATGTAATGTATGATTAATTACATACCCACATGATCACACAGTTTGTATGTCACATAGGCATTTTTAATTTATAAATTCTAAGATATGAATGCACATTCTTAAAAATTATCGTTATGTTTAGGGATATGGTATTCGTTAAGGTATTCGTCAAACAACAAAAGTATATAACGAAACGTTTGTCTGGTAAAATTACATACTATTATTATTCAATAGCCAGTTATAATTAATTATTAGATGTCTATATGGCAAGGAGTATTCTTAAATTTCATCATTATATTCAGGCATATATAACCTGATATGCAAAATATAGCATAGTGGAGCCTCTCGATATCCCCTCCTTTAATACAAAATTTTTCCATAACTCGTTCTCTGTCCAAGGTGCACAGCTTTGGAACTCACTCCCACTTTCTGTTTACAAAGAGAGACCAAGTACACCTGTTTTTAAACATTAACTTAAGTGACATCTTCTGTCACTTTTACCTTCTGATATGTAATGTTTATTTATTCATACTATTTGTATATATTTATATATACTATTTGTATATATGTATATTTATGTATATATCTATGTATGTATAATATCAAAATTTTCTATTATTATATTTTTTTTTGTTTGCTTATCTATATATAAATCTCTTTATTTTTTTCCCTTCACTCTTTTTATTGTACCTATGTACACCACGCTTCTTTATGTAGTTTCCTTTATGAAAAGGGTTTCTCGTAGAGGTCTCTTTTAAGAGATAAGTTATCCTTTGTGCATCACATGTCTTTTATAATTAATTATGTAACTATTTCTTCTCTTGGTATATAAATAAATAAATAATAAATGCTGTGAGTATAATAAATGGGGACACATGAGTGCATCATGCAGTAATAAACGGCCTAAACCTGACATTAATAAAACTAAGCCACGAAACTTGCCTCTGCCTCAATCCTCAAGGACTAATTCGTTTCATTTTAAATCCGTAGCTTGTAACTTCTGTAAGAAAGTCGGTCATAGTGAACGTAATAATGATAAAGAAACTAAAAGAAAAATATCAATTACATTAGATAGCTGAAACATTTTCTTTCTTAGTCAAATATCATCATCATTAGATTCACTATACAGGATAATGACATTTGTATTTAATTATTTGTATTAAATATTTTGTATTTTTATTAAATATTTTATATTTAAATTCTATATTAATTTAAGATATACATATATTTCTATAACGATAATTCAAATATTCTTTTAATTCATGACTTTACATAATCAAGTACTTTTTTTTACTTGTAGGTAGCATGTTATTGTAGTACATGTAGTCCATGTAAAGTTTCAATTTTTAGATTCATTTTGTATGTGGGTTTTAGTGCAAGCAGTAAGTTTAAATTCATTTTGTGCGTCGTTTTATGTGAAATCTGGAACAGTACGCGGTAAGTGATTTTGTGTATATACATACTAGTATATATTTTACTGTTCGTTTCATCGTTTTTATGTAATAATTGTATATTGACCGTCAGCTTTTAATATGATTTAATAAAATTATAAATAATTTTCGAAAATAATTACATTTGATGGTTAAAATTCTTCATCATATCTATCTACACCATGCACCATTATTTACTTATTTCTTTCAACTTTCTTTGTCCGTATTATCACCACTACTAACATGTTGTATTAGAAACTTTTCATTTTGTCCCCCGCTATAACATTATAATATCTTATCCGCCTTTATTCAAGGATTTCACCCTATAATGATCGTTATCATATATTTTGCAACTTTATAAAATCTGGCATATTTGTTGACAAGTTTTCCACTCGTTAATCCTTTTTTTTATTATTATTATTATGCTACGCTGAATTTGTACTAAATCGCCTAAAAGAATTTTGTATAATTAAGTCTTTTTTATCGTACCCCTCTTTACTTTTTATAGAAACGTTAATATTATTTTTTTGAGCTTGAGAACGCAACTCGGATATTTGAGTTTTGTTTTTTGTTTTACAGTATAAAATGCAGTTCAAATCGAGGCTTATATCCATATAGTAATTCTAAAGGACATTTCTGGGTACTGCTGTTTATGCTGTAATGGATGCCTCTTTTCCACTTATGGAATAAATTGTTCCCAGTCTATCTCATTTTCACCAGTAGACGCTGTTAATGATTGAAGAATGGTGCGATTACTACGTTCGACTTGCCCTTTTGCTCTTAGACAGGGAACTGCATTTAATATATGCCGAATTTGTTTAAGGGTGCAATAGTTTGAAAACTTTTGGTTGGTAAAAGCCTTCCCACGGTCTGTTGTTATTCGAGTAGCCAGTCCGAAAACGAGCGTAAGAAAATTCATTGTATGTATTACGTGAATTGTAAAAGTATTAGGAACAGGTTGCAGTCAAACAAATTTACTGAAAGCGTCTATTACTACCAATAAGTAACAATTTTGGTTTAACGAATTTACACAAGGGACCAAATTATTGAGATGCCACGGAATATTCCGTTTTTCAATGGGATTTAAAAAGCCTCGTTTCCCAATGGTTTTTTTTTTTGGCAAATTGACACGGAATGCATACCTTCACATATTTAGTAACAAATCGTTTTAGTTTTTCGAACTAATATTGTCTCTGAACAATCTCAATAACCCTGGTTGCATTCGTGTGACCATTATCATGAAACATTTTTGCGATTTTATACTCGTCTACTTTTCTATGCAGAATACCGTCTTTTAATAGATACAACTTCTTATATTCATAATTATTTATGTTATTAATAATGACTTGTAATTCAAGATCATCATTTTGCACTGCTGTAATCCAATTTTCTGTTGTAATATGTTGTAAAGGTAGAGCATTGCGACTCAGCGCGTCTACGTGTTGAATTTGTATTTCTGGTCTATATTGCACTTCAAAATTGTAACTTTGTAGTTCTAGCCATCATCGTCCTATCCTCGGTAACTACTGAGAGCCTGACAATCGATAAATATTTTAAAAGGTCGACCCAAGAGATATACAGGAAATTTTCTAATACTAAACACAACTGCCATTGCTTTAAGTTCATACGAGTGATATTTTTGTTCTATGGATGTGGTTTGTTTACTGAAATATGCTATAGGTTTTAATTCACCTTTCAACTGTTTTTAAAATAAAATACCACCAACTCCATGACTTGATGCATATATGTTTAACTGTGTTTCAAGTTCGGAATTATATACAGCCAGTACTGGTTCAGATTTTAAAGCTCGTTTATACCAATAAACGAATTTTGTTCTTCTTCCCCCCATTTCCACAATTGGTATTTCGTAGTAAAATACATAGCGGACGAATTCTATTCTCGAAAGATTTAATGAATTTACGGAAGTAACCAGCTTACACCCAATAAATCTTCTTAAATCGTGAATATTATTTGGTTCTCTAAATTCATTTAGTGCTTTTAATTTATTTGGCTATGGTCGGATCTCTCCACACGATATGATGTGACCTAAGTAATTGATTCTTGCTTTTAAGAATGAACATTTGTCCCGACGCAATATTACACCATATTTGCTCAATAAAATCAAAATTAGTTCTCAATTTTCCAACGCCTGCGGGATAGTTTTTGAAAATAATAAAATATCGTTGATAATGAGGAAGCGAATTCAAATCTATACTTATTCAGCATAAAATTCATCACTCTTTTATTGACATACGATACGGGTGATGATAAAAGGGAACTTAAGTGGTTAGTTCAATTTTTATTTCTATATCAAATCTCCTACCCCTACATGATCATCAAAACAATGATCAAATTTATTTAAGATTTTGAAGATTGTCTAGGTCCGATCTTGACACATCTGTATCGATTTTAATATTACCCGATTTATATTCAGAACCTCGAGTAATGCAAAGTGTAGCAAATAATGTTATCGGTTAATATATAGGGTTTTCCATTAAGGGCGCTTGATCGTGCAGAACTTCCATCGTAGCGTGTGCTGTGTGGCACGTAGCGCCGTCCTGTTGAAACCACATGTTGTCCAGATCCATATTCTCGATTTCAGGCCAAAAGAAGTTGGTTATCATCGACCGGTATCGCTCACCATTGACGGTGACGGCCACACCATTATCGTTTTCGAAAAAATACGGACCAATCACGGCTCCGGCCCAAAATCCGCACCAAACAGTCACTTTCTGCGGGTGCATTGCCACTTGGTGAACCTCGTGTGGATTGGTCTCGTCCCAAATACGGCAATTTTGCTTGTTGACATAGCCATTCATCCAAAAATGCGCCTCGTCGCTGAAGATGATTTTTTTGCCAAAATCGGCGTCAACTTCCAACTGCTCTAATGCCCAGTCAGCGAACACACGGCGCTGTCTATGGTCATTAACCTTGAGCTCTTGGGTCAGCTGGATCTTGTACGGGTGCAGGCTCAAGTCACAACGCAAAATTCGCCAAGTTGTCGTCTGCGAAAGGCCGAGTTCCTGTGCGCGACGCGGAATTGACTGCCGCGGGTTTTCGAGGACACTGTCGCGCACAGCGGCGATATTCTCGGCAGATCTCGCGTTACGTTGACGCACGGGAACCGACTGATTGTTAACTGACCCGGTTGACTCGAATTTGTCCACCAATCGACGGATAGTCGACTCGGCAGGACGATCATCGCGACCGTAAAACGGGCGAAGTGCGCGGAACGTTGCTCGAACTGAAGACCCATTTTCATAAAACAATTTTATGATTTGCACGTGCTGCTCGACACTGTAACCTGCCATGGTGGTTTGGGAGGACGGAATGAATATAACACACTGCATTTGACAGCTGTCACTCAAACAACATGGCCGCAATCAGCTGTCAAAGTTCAAGCGTCCCTATTGGAAAACCCCTTATTAAGTCGTTTACGTCGATATACCCCCGGTTACCATTTATTTCAGTTATTTGTTCTGGAATATCAATTTCTTTACCAAGACACCTATGTTCAGACCGTTCAAGTTTCACAGAACACCATCGACATATTGTCGACAAATTGGTCCGTATAAACTAAAATTTTGATTAATCCATTAACAATTTTCAGGTCATGAGGTACCTTTAATTCTATTTTTGATAGATCGACGTCATTATGATTTGAAAATGGTAGTTCCATATTAACAGTGCTATTATTATAGGAAAATGTTAAAGTATCCGTCGCTTTCGTAACACATATTCCCGGTAATTCACTAAAGGCCCGCCCTATTATCATGTCGGTGTCTTGTAGGTTATCACAAGACTATCAAAACCGATGTGCTAGCCCCGACGCCATCTATGTTCAAATTCAAAATTCAAAAGCTACTATAGAGCTTCACCTTCTGGTGTTATAATTTGACGCCCATAACCTTTTATGCTTGTTTGACATATATTATATTTTAAATTGATTTTTAGAGCCGCTGATACTGTTATAGTATTATTAAGTCAATATATGCAGTCAATTTAAAACTGTTAGCAATAATAATTTTACGAAATTTTGGTGATCCACATCAATCGGGCTAACAATTTAGATTTCTTTTCATCGAATTTATTGTGTTAGGTTTGACATAAGAACTATTTGGAGCCGATAGATTTTTAAAATAACAGTCTTTCTCTTCATAACCTACTTTACCACAGTGATCGGACTTTTTAAATCTGCAATATTCCGTTTTATGAACAATTTTATTATAATTATTACATCGGACGTTTTCCCTACATTGGGATGATATACATTGGGACGATGTGAGTCCACATGAAAAACATTTAGGCCCTGAACTTTATCAAAAGTTAAATTATTTGTTAATTTTGAGGGTTCAACTATAGTATCCGTTAAATAATTAAGTATCTTAAGAACCGGTGGCTTTAGAACCTGTGCCTCGGGTTCCAGCTTTCAAATTACGTGGCAGATTATATGCTCACTTAACTCACATGACTCTCCAAGAGCTGGCTTTTTGAAAAATAAAAGTATCACCTGTGCATCCTGACGTTTGTTAGCAACCATGTCGTGTAGTTTCGCAGCGAAACCGCGCTTAGCAGGTAAAGTCTTTTCCACTCGCTCCAGGTCACATCGATGTTTTATTGGTGTTCAAACCGTAGCAGAGAATTTCCTTCCAAGTTGCTTGTCATGTTGTATATTAAAGCTCTTTTTTTATCATCATATTTAAGCTTCTTACTTGAGCTTCAGCATCTCCTTGTTATTTGTATAGGGTCCAGGTTGTAATTGCGTTGCCATCTCACACTGGCTAGTAACTTCAATCATTTTCTTGTGGTATCTATCTAGATATACACATGTTTAGTGCCATCATAATATAAAACCCACACCAGTAACGTTAATAAAGTAGTCTTATATCAACATTCGGGCGTTTCATTTCCTCGTCCTTATATGGCGACCCTGCCAGCGCAGTATGCGCATCGGTAACGCGAGATCCTTTAATTTAAATTACTGACAAGTGTTAATTCAAACTCGCCAAAGTTCAAAGTTAATAATGGTCACTGTAGTTTAAAATATGTGTAATTCGAAAGTAGAAAAGGAGGACATTTTTATAAACCAAAATTCTTTAGCTGCCGAAAATAATGCATATATAAAAGAATTGAAATTCCATGCTTCCACCACAAACATTCTTTTTCTTATAATATTACTGTTGATGAGACTGTTTATCATTTACGTTGTATGGAGAGTATACCGAAAAATGCATCATCGCTGGGTCCAGCAGGGTATACATCAATATGTACTTCGTGGATCGTTCAGACGTCAACGGGCTACCCTACACGGTTCTCCAGCTGTTGCTGAACAAGAAACATAAATTGAAGTGATTTTGGATTGGAGCCGCGTCTAAAAATTGTTAATATTCAAGAAAGAAAAATTTGTTATTTGTCCAAACAGTGCGCGAGTAACGTGACTCCAGAATGCAGAACATGCCTATATAAGGGATGCAACGTAGAGACGGACTTTAATAGTTTTATATAATTATAATAATACATATTATGTAGCGATATATTTGTAATAACTAGATAATTAGTGTTAAAGTATTCATATTATTTTTGTATAACTTCAAAATACGTAATTAGTAATAATGAATTTTAGTAATATGTATAGTTTTTATATTTTGATATGGCAGGCAGATGATTTAAAAATATTGTGCCAAGTTAAAATTGATTAAAGAATACTTAAGGAAAATTGGTCCTGAGCGTAGAAAGGGTAACATTTACATTGTTAAGTTAAGCGAAGCAAATAGTTTGTATAGCCAATATTTAACATTAAATTCTTATTTGCAAAAAGAAGTAAATTGTGGTAATATTAGTGCTAGCGATAGTGAATTGATTGTCGATTATTCACAGCAATTTCTTTCATTGTATAAAGATATTGTTAGATACTCTTCAACGTCATCCGATTCGAAAGAATTTATTAGTAATTCAGGTCAGACTATAGAAACTATAAACATGGAAAAATTTGATTTTAAAGTTGCTCTGAGTTTGTTACCGGTTATGAATGACGACTTATCTGTAACTAAACAATTAATAGATTCCGTTGAATATTATGAAACCACCCTTACTGCCGATTCTAAGCCCCAATTAATAAATTTTGTGTTAAAAAATCGTTTATCGCAATCAGCAAAACTTAAATTACATCCAAGCTATTCTAGTATTTCAGACTTAATTCATGATATGAAAAAAGAGCTTTTGCCGAAAAAATCTGCTACGACCATCCAAACACAATTGCTGAATTTTAAGCAGAATGAGTTGACCATCAAAGAATACGGTAAGCAAATCACTGAAATGTTTGTTGACTTGACTATTTCACAGGCAGATAACGACCCAGAGACTTATAAGGTGCTTAAGCCCTTAAATGAAAAGCAAGCAATCAAACGATTTGCTGATGGACTGCGAAATCGTAGAACCGGGACTATTATTACAGCGCGTAACTTTACATCTTTAAAAGACGCTATTCAATCTGCATTAGATGAGGAGTTGCCATCCACTTCTAATTCCAATTTAATGAGCATAAATAAAAAAGTTTCCTGTTTTCGAAATTCCAGGGGACGTTATAATTACCGAGGTAATCAATATCGAGGGTACCGTGCCCACCCACAGCACGGCGGTGGTATGAGCAGAGGCCAACAACCAACGTGGCGTGGCACACAGCGAGGTAGATCATGGCGTGGTAATTCCCGCCCGTACCAGAATAGAGGTATGAAAATAAAAACAATAGCTTAAACGTTGGGCAAAATCAAGGTTATGTAAACATCATCGATCGAAATAATTCACAGTCCCAACCCACCCCATCTGTTGATAATATAATCAGTTTTTTCGTGAGTAAAGGTCATATATTTTCATGTAATAATCATTCGCGTTTAGTTCAATTTACTTTTAACAATTGTTTTGCTTCACATTGTTTAATTGGCACCGGCGCATCAATTTCTGCGCTAGAATCGAAACTTGTTTATACTTATAACATTCCATTCCATAAAGAGAAATGTGAGTTTAGCGGAATTGGAGGTAGTGTTGAAGCAATTGGATATGTCTTTCTTAATTCGGAAGTGCCCCAAGGATCTTTTAAACATAAATTCTTTGTATTTGATACTCTACCTACTAAAGTTTCTGCTATAATTGGCGATGACTTTTGCAAAAAGTATGCGGCGATAATTGATTATGAAAACAATTATTTTTCATTGATTAATTCAAATAATGATCGAATTTATTTACCTACTTTTAGTAATATTAATAATGAGGTTTTGTATATTCCGTCGCGATCGGAATCTATACATTTTATAAATACTGATATGAAAGATGATTGTGTGGTATGTTCGAAAGAGTTATCGGAAGGTGTTTACTTAGTCAGTATGTTAGTAAGTCCAATTAGAGGGAAAATACCGATTCGAATAATAAATAAACCGACAGAGATTTTTGTTTGAGTGACGTAAGCCCTAACATTTATAGTGCGAGTGAGTATAATATATGTATGTTTGGAAAATCGAATAAGAATTCGGAACGCGTAAAAAAATATTTTCTATTTTAAAATTACACGAATATCTAAAGGGGGAAGAACAGGTATCAATCGAAAACATATGTGCGAAATACTGTGATATCTTTTATTTACCCGGAGACAGCTTGACTGTGACTGATATCTATAAACATACAATTACATTAAAACCAATGTAGATCCAATCTATGTAAAACCATACAGATTACCCCATTCTCAAAAAGTAGAAATAAAAAGGCAATTAGATAAAATGTTAAATCAAGGAATTATTGAACCTTGTAAGAGTGAATGGTCAAGTCCCATTCTACTAGTACCTAAAAAATCGGAAAGTAACGATAAAAAATGGAGATTAGTAATCGATTATCGTAAATTAAATAATTCCATAGTTGATGATAAGTTTCCTTTGCCGAATATTACAGAAATACTCGACTCTCTTTCAGGTTGTATATATTATACACATTTAGACTTAAATCAAGGTTTCTATAATGTAGAATTAGATCCAAATAGCCGTAGGTATACAGCATTCTGTTCTGGTCAATACCAGATGACCAGAATGCCAATGGGTCTTAAAACCAGTCCCAGCTCTTTCTCTAGAATGATGAATATGGCTATGGCAGGCTTAACATTTGAAAAATGTTTTATTTACCTTGATGACATCATAATTTTTGGTAGAAATTTAGCAGATCACAATAAAAATTTAACGGAAGTATTTGAACGATTAAAACAAGTTAATTTAAAGCTAAACCCCGATAAGTGTATATTTTTAAAAAAGGAATTACTGTATTTGGGTCATGTTGTATCTGGAGATGGTGTTTTACCGGATCCTGATAAAATCAAAGTCTTACAAAATTATCCTATTCCTACTAATACAGACGAGGTAAAACGCTTTGTAGCATTCGCGAACTTTTATCGTAAATTTATTCGAAATTTTGCAGAGAAAGCTTTTTATTTAAATAAATTATGCCGTAAAAATGTACAATTTCATTGGAGTGACGAGTGTCAACATTCATTTAATTCATTAAAGCACGATATGATGTCACCTCCGTTACTGCAATACCCAGATTTTTCTGAAAGTAACCAATTTGTAGTTCAAACGGATGCATTGGGTTACGCTATAGGAGCCGTACTGTCCAATAAAAATGGTAAACCTATAGCATATGCTAGCCGAACTTTAAATAGAGCGGAGAAAAACTATCCAACAATCGAAAAATAATTATTAGCGATTGTATGGGCTAATAAACACTTCCGGCCTTATTTATACGGACGTTCTTTCAAAATTTATACGGACCACAAACCTCTCATTTATCTTTTTAACATGAAAGATCCTTCGAGTAGGTTATTGAAATTTAGACTTGCTCTCGAAGAATACGATTATATAGTAGAGTATGTAAGAGGAAGTGAAAATTCCGCCGCAGATGCTTTATCTAGAATACGTATTATATCGAAAGACTTAAAAGATATGAGTGAGTGTAGTTTGAATGTGTTGACTAGAGCTCAGAAGAAAAGGATGGAAGAGGAGCATAGTATGTCAGGGATGAACAATGATTCTTTGTGTGATAGTGTGAATACTGACGATTGGCTTGATCACCCAAGAGTCGTAGAGATACACAACAAACCGAAGATATCGATAGAATTAAGATTGATCAACAAAAGTAATTTACAAAATTACGAAAGGACAATGAAATCGCATGCGAATCTAGAACTTTTATATACATACGTTTTAAAGAAAATGACAATTTATATAAATCCAGCTATTCGATCACAATTATCGCGAGGCGAATTTGTGAGGGAGCTGTCTGATTTTTGTAAAAAATAAATATTAACGAAGTATACTTCATGAAATGTAAAGAAAAAAATACATTTATAGAGCAAGTAATAAATGAAATTAATAGTATTGAAAACTGGCCCGGTCCAAGAATTATTGTGTTAAATGAAATTGAAAGAATTGACAACAAAGACGACCAAAGAGTAATATTAAATGATTTTCATCTCCTCCCCACTAGTGGCCACGCGGGTATTAAGAGGATGTTGAATAACATTAAAAAATATTACTTTTGGCCAGGTATCGAACGAGATATAACAGCATTTGTGAGACGCTGTGACAAATGCCAGAAACAAAAGTATTCTATACCTTTAGGGAGCCTATGACTAACTTCTACAGCTCAATCTCCCTTCGAAAAAATTTTCTTAGATATTGTAGGACCTTTAGATAGAGATAGTAATAATTATTCATATATATTAACACTCCAATGTGAGTTATCTAAATACGTAGAAGCATATCCGTTAGTTTCTAAGAGTTCAGTTGAAGTTGCACAGGCATTCGTAAATAACTTCATTCTTCGACATGGAATACCCAAGGAAATAGCCACAGATCGAGGTACCGAGTTTATGTCCACAGTAATGAAAGAGGTATGTAGTTTATTAAAAATTAAAAAAATAAATTCCACAGCATACCATCATGAGAGCATCGGCGCTTTAGAAAATTCCCATAAGAGTTTAGGAGCATTTTTACGCATACAAACTGACAACCACTCCGAGTCTTGGAGTTCCTGGCTACCCTTTTGGTGTTTCTCGTATAATACTTCCGTTCACCGTGAAACAAAATATACCCCATTCGAGTTAGTTTATATTTACTGGACGTTAGCTTATATTTAGTGGATTTAATTTACTGGACTGATAGAATCAATTACAGGTAGTCTAGGTGGAAAATTTCACAAACCCATTTCAAGCCCTCGATTATATCTACTGGATTTGTCGATTGGTTGAACTATCCAAAAGCCGCGACAGTGGGTCAATTAATTTAAATGAATTAATTATCTTTGACCTCAACAGGGACCTAGAGCGGACCTAGAGCGACATCGAAAATAGTTACGAGTTTGGATTAAGTCTCTACTCAAAGAAGCTGGTATTGAAGCTTCTAGCAGATCTGTAAGATCTTCAGTAGCTTCCCTTAACTGAATGGAATGCTTTTCAAAAGATACAATTTAAAACTGGAAAATGGAGGCAAGATCCTTTAGAAGATACTTCAAAAGAGTTGTTTTAAATCAGTCACAGTAAAATACAAAAGCTTAGCTATCAAGCTATTTTGATTGTATTCCATAAATCAAATTGTTATTAAAATAAATTATTGTATTCCAATAATTTAATTTTTATTGGACACATTATAGCAACGTCATAATATTTATGACCAGGTGATAACAAACACGTCACTCAAGATGGATTCCGGATGTCAACATGTAACAATAATTGAGAGTTTTAACTAACACTAAAACTTACCTATTATTTTTCCTTAAGACATCCGGAATCCAGGTAATTTCTACCTGGTTCATCTCGAGTATGTATAATGAATTAAGAATTATCAATTTGTTAAAATGTGCAAGTTTCCTCCCGCCAAATTCACATTAGAGAGCAGCACTTGCACCGGAAGGGAGTGAAAACTGGACTAAAAGGCTAAAAAGACAGGTGCTTGACTCAAGATGGATTCCGGATGTCTTAAGGAAAAATAAAAGGTAAGTTTTATTGTTACTTAAAACTCTCTATTATATTCAGGGATATATAACATGATATGCAAAATACAGGATAGTGGAGCCTCTCGATATGCCCTCCTTTAATACAAAATTTTTCAGTAAATCGTTCTCTGTCCAAGGTGCAAAGCTTTGCAACTCATTCCCACCTTCTGTTTACAAAGAGAGACCAAGTGCACCTGCATTTAAACATTAACTTAAGTGACATCTTCTGTCACTTTTACCTTCTGATATGTAATGTTTATTTATTTATACTAGTTGTATATTTTAACGAACTAATAATTCTTTTAACAAAATATTTGTGTAATCACTTTATATCACTTTAAACATTGATTTAGTAATTTAACACGTTTTGACTTATACTGTTTTACAAAGTTTCGTTGCAGCTCTTGATCCAACTGATGACAACTGATGTAACGAGCTCTCGTCAGTTTGCAGCCATTATTATAGTCTCGATTGTCTATGGTGGGAGCAACCGGTGGCGGGGGATGGGGGCAGATTTAGTTCGTCAACACGGCCTCTCCTGACAAGGCAGCGTCCTCGCGGCTACCCTGCTCAGCTGTGGTTTGTTCTTCGTAGGAATCGGATTCACAGCTCTCAAAGAATGCTGCGCAAGCGTCGGGGTCCACTCACCTTCCAAGGTACTACGTACTCGGCAGCCGCTTGTGTTACCTTGCCATAAGAGTTTGAGAGTAAGGTAAGCTCATAGCGGTTGTTTGCTAGCGCTTTGGTGACGCGGTATGGACCCCTCATGCCACTGTCCAACTTTCCTGCTCTTTGAGATTGTTTTATAACATAAACTAAATCATTAACCTTATATCTCCTAGGCGTATTGCGGTTTTTATTTACGTAGGCGTCCTGAAGTTCTCGATTTTTTATTCAAATTGGTTTCAGCCGTTTGTCTTCTTAATTCACGCCATGCTTCGCGATTAGGCGTGGATCCCTCTATCGTTACATCCTTAATAAGGGAATTGATTAACGATGTAATCGCCTCCGTGCCAATGAGTAAGTTTAATGCTGAATACGAAGTAGAAGCTTGTTTAGTTATATTCAAAGTTAATTGAACCTT
This sequence comes from Danaus plexippus, assembly GCF_018135715.1. Classification (NCBI taxonomy): domain Eukaryota; kingdom Metazoa; phylum Arthropoda; class Insecta; order Lepidoptera; family Nymphalidae; genus Danaus; species Danaus plexippus. The sequence goes on from NW_026869872.1 coordinate 88,887, forward strand.
CCATAGAACTTGTGACCAATGTGCAGACTTCAGTTTTATTTCTACTCTAATCATATTTAATACGGTGCGGCAGTACCTCTCAACCTGGCCATTAGACTGGTGCATTTCGGGAGTAATTAAGTGCATCTCAATGCCATATTCTATTAGAAAGGTATTAAAATCCGCGCTGTCGAAATTCGACCCCTATCACAAACGAGTAACCGTGGTGTACCGAAGATACCTATTGCGTTAGTTATAATTCGTTTTAATTCGGATGAATCTTGTTTACGCATTGGGAACATTAAACAAAATTTGGTAAAAGCGTCTATTCAATTAAAACGTAATTATAACCGTCGGATTCCGGCAGCGGTCCTAAAGAATCGACATGTATCGTGTCAAATGGGATTGAAGGTTTTTCCCACGATGTAATTGGCTGGAGTGGCGCACGTGGTACCTTTTTATATGTTAAACAATTTACACAATGTAAATATACTTTTTAGTAAAACTATGCAATCCGGGGTACCAAAAATGCGTCAAAATTAAATTTACTGTCTTTTCATAACTCAGACGCTGGTGTTCGTCGTGAAAAACACGTAGTAGGCTAAGCCTGTAAGCTTTGGGTACATAATATAAAAGTCGCGACTGCTCACCTTTGACATCATATTTGTAATACAACATGTCATTTTTCTTTTTGTATCGGGTATCGTCCAATTGACCATCATTAAGCTTTTCTAATAAGACTGCTATCTCGTTGTCAGCGGATTGTGCAATTTGCGCCCACGTTTTAGGTTTAACCGGAGTACATAGATTAACAGGATTTCTACTGAGGTAGTCAGCATCAGACATCATTGTACCCTTTCTATATTCTAAAGTGAAGTCATAATCTTGAAGATATATCCACCATCTGGCTACTCTGGGTTGTAAGTCCTTTTTGTTTTGCGTTAACTTAAGTGCATTGCAATCGGTAACTATTTTAAAATGCTTAGCAATCAAGTATTGGCGGAAATGCTGTAGTGCTCTTACTACTGCAAGGGTTTCCAGCTCATAAGAGTGGTACTTTGGTTCTGCTCCTACTGTGACCCTGCTGTAATAAGCAATGACGCGTTTACACTTCTCGAGATCCACCTGTAGTAGAACCGCTCCATAGCCTTGAGAGCTAGCGTCTGTATGAAGTTCAGTTTCTAACTGCGGATCGAAAATTTTTAAAATCGGTTCACTCGTTAAAATTTTAATTATTTCCTGCCTTGCTTTTTCTTGTTGAATTCACCAATTAAATTTAGCATTCTTGCGAGTTAGTGCAGCAATGCAGGCTGTTTTATAAGAGTAACCACATATATATCGACGGAAATAGCCCGCTAAGCCTAAAAATTGTCTAACCTGTTTGACGTTCTGTGGCTGTGGTGATTGAACCAACGCTTTTATTTTATTCTCGCTTGGCCTTACCTGACCATTGCCAATGATTCTACCAAGATATTCAACTTCTGGAGTTAAAAATGTACACTTTCGAATATTCACCGAAAAGCCAGCATCGGTGAGCGTCTTTAGAACGGAATCGAGTAATTTTAAACCTTCATTGATGTCATTGAAGTCTCAGTAAGTTTAACTCGATACTTAAAATAATTATATTAAGATTTGTGATTAACTTTTTTTTTTCCTTTTTCATATTTCACATGATATAAGTTTGGTTTATATACATTTTTACATTTGTTAGTTTTTTTTTTCTTAATTACCATACATTTAATTTTACTGTTTTATCTCCTTTATATATATGTTCACTTCCAGATTAATTATTTGTGGAAACTGTATTGGCATGTGTGTTAGTTAAGGTTTATAAGTTTTATGTAATATAAAATATGCTGTTTGTTTCACTTACTTACAAATAAATAAATAAAATAAGTAAATATATATGTACAAAATTTCTAATTAATTAATGTCGGTTAGGTATGCGTGTTCATATTGTATCATATCTTAAGTCTATCCTACGACGATCCCTATGTACACTACGGGGTTCTGAAACCTTCGCACAAATCGGTAGATTTAAAATTCTCTCTTTAGATAAACGAAATGTATGTAATGTATGATTAAGTACATACCCACATGATCCACCGTACTCGTCCGCTTAAAGAAACTACGAAATACCAATTGTGGAAATGGGGGAAGAAGAACAAAATTCGTTTATTGGTATAAACGAGCTTTAAAATCTGAACCAGTACTGGCTGTATATAATTCCGAACTTGAAACACAGTTAAACATATATGCATCAAGTCATGGAGTTGGTGGTATTTTATTTTAAAAACAGTTGAAAGGTGAATTAAAACCTATAGCATATTTCAGTAAACAAACCACATCCATAGAACAAAATATCACTCGTATGAACTTAAAGCAATGGCAGTTGTGTTTAGTATTAGAAAATTTCCTGTATATCTCTTGGGTCGACCTTTTAAAATATTTATCGATTGTCAGGCTCTCAGTAGTTACCGAGGATAGGACGATGATGGCTAGAACTACAAAGTTACAATTTTGAAGTGCAATATAGACCAGAAATACAAATTCAACACGTAGACGCGCTGAGTCGCAATGCTCTACCTTTACAACATATTACAACAGAAAATTGGATTACAGCAGTGCAAAATGATGATCTTGAATTACAAGTCATTATTATAACATAAATAATTATGAATATAAGAAGTTGTATCTATTAAAAGACGGTATTCTGCATAGAAAAGTAGACGAGTATAAAATCGCAAAAATTTCATGATAATGGTCACACGAATGCAACCAGGGTTATTGAGATTGTTCAGAGACAATATTAGTTCGAAAAACTAAAACGATTTGTTACTAAATATGTGAAGGTATGCATTCCGTGTCAATTTGCCAAAAAAAAAACCATTTGGGAAACGAGGCTTTTTAAATCCCATTGAAAAACGGAATATTCCGTGGCATCTCAATAATTTGGTCCCTTGTGTAAATTCGTTAAACCAAAATTGTTACTTATTGGTAGTAATAGACGCTTTCAGTAAATTTGTTTGACTGCAACCTGTTCCTAATACTTTTACAATTCACGTAATACATACAATGAATTTTCTTACGCTCGTTTTCGGACTGGCTACTCGAATAACAACAGACCGTGGGAAGGCTTTTACCAACCAAAAGTTTTCAAACTATTGCACCCTTAAACAAATTCGGCATATATTAAATGCAGTTCCCTGTCTAAGAGCAAAAGGGCAAGTCGAACGTAGTAATCGCACCATTCTTCAATCATTAACAGCGTCTACTGGTGAAAATGAGATAGACTGGGAACAATTTATTCCATAAGTGGAAAAGAGGCATCCATTACAGCATAAACAGCAGTACCCAGAAATGTCCTTTAGAATTACTATATGGATATAAGCCTCGATTTGAACTGCATTTTATACTGTAAAACAAAAAACAAAACTCAAATATCCGAGTTGCGTTCTCAAGCTCAAAAAAATAATATTAACGTTTCTATAAAAAGTAAAGAGGGGTACGATAAAAAAGACTTAATTATACAAAATTCTTTTAGGCGATTTAGTACAAATTCAGCGTAGCATAATAATAATAAAAAAAAGGATTAACGAGTGGAAAACTTGTCAACAAATATGCCAGATTTTATAAAGTTGCAAAATATATGATAACGATCATTATAGGGTGAAATCCTTGAATAAAGGCGGATAAGATATTATAATGTTATAGCGGGGGACAAAATGAAAAGTTTCTAATACAACATGTTAGTAGTGGTGATAATACGGACAAAGAAAGTTGAAAGAAATAAGTAAATAATGGTGCATGGTGTAGATAGATATGATGAAGAATTTTAACCATCAAATGTAATTATTTTCGAAAATTATTTATAATTTTATTAAATCATATTAAAAGCTGACGGTCAATATACAATTATTACATAAAAACGATGAAACGAACAGTAAAATATATACTAGTATGTATATACACAAAATCACTTACCGCGTACTGTTCCAGATTTCACATAAAACGACGCACAAAATGAATTTAAACTTACTGCTTGCACTAAAACCCACATACAAAATGAATCTAAAAATTGAAACTTTACATGTACTACAATAACATGCTACCTACAAGTAAAAAAAAAGTACTTGATTATGTAAAGTCATGAATTAAAAGAATATTTGAATTATCGTTATAGAAATATATGTATATCTTAAATTAATATAGAATTTAAATATAAAATATTTAATAAAAATACAAAATATTTAATACAAATAATTAAATACAAATGTCATTATCCTGTATAGTGAATCTAATGATGATGATATTTGACTAAGAAAGAAAATGTTTCAGCTATCTAATGTAATTGATATTTTTCTTTTAGTTTCTTTATCATTATTACGTTCACTATGACCGACTTTCTTACAGAAGTTACAAGCTACGGATTTAAAATGAAACGAATTAGTCCTTGAGGATTGAGGCAGAGGCAAGTTTCGTGGCTTAGTTTTATTAATGTCAGGTTTAGGCCGTTTATTACTGCATGATGCACTCATGTGTCCCCATTTATTATACTCACAGCATTTATTATTTATTTATTTATATACCAAGAGAAGAAATAGTTACATAATTAATTATAAAAGACATGTGATGCACAAAGGATAACTAATCTCTTAAAAGAGACCTCTACGAGAAACCCTTTTCATAAAGGAAACTACATAAAGAAGCGTGGTGTACATAGGTACAATAAAAAGAGTGAAGGGAAAAAAATATATAGAGATTTATATATAGATAAGCAAACAAAAAAAATATAATAATAGAAAATGTTGATATTATACATACATAGATATATACATAAATATACATATATACAAATAGTATATATAAATATATACAAATAGTATGAATAAATAAACATTACATATCAGAAGGTAAAAGTGACAGAAGATGTCACTTAAGTTAATGTTTAAATGCAGGTGCACTTGGTCTCTCTTTGTAAACAGAAGGTGGGAGTGAGTTCCAAAGCTGTGCACCTTGGACAGAGAACGATTTACGGAAAAAATTTGTATTAAAGGAGGGGATATCGAGAGGCTCCACTATGCTATATTTTGCATATCAGGTTATATATGCCAGAATATAATGATGAAATTTAAGAATACTCCTTGCCATATAGACATCTAATAATTAATTATAACTGGCTATTGGATAATAATAGTATGTAATTTTACCAGACAAACGTTTCGTTATATACTTTTGTTGTTTGACGAATACCATAACGAATACCATATCCCTAAACATAACGAAAATTTTTAAGAATGTGCCCTCATATCTTAGAATTTATAAATTAAAAATGCCTATGTGACATACAAACTGTGTGATCATGTGGGTATGTAATTAATCATACATTACATACATTTCTTTTATATAAAGAGAGAATTTTAAATCTACCGATTTGTGCGAAGGTTTCAGAACCCCGTAGTGTACATAGGGATCGTCGTAGGATAGACTTGAGATATTTATTAACTATTAATACCAAAAAGACATCATATATGATCTTCGCGCCTAAAAATAAAAATATACCAAATCATGACCAACTAACAATTTTTAACGAGCCAATAAATAAAACTGATCATGAAAAATATTTAGGTCTTATAATGGATAGCAAGTTAACCTGGCAATATCATATTGATCATCTTAAAAATAAAATATCCACTTTGATAGGAGCACTACGTAGAATTTCCTTATGTATACCTAATACAATTCGTCCTATTATTTATAATTCTTTAGTAAAACCTCATATCGAATATCTTATTGAAATATGGGGAACTGCTGCGAAGTCTAACATAAAGTCATTACAAACTTTACAAAATAAAATTATTAAAGTTCTTTATAAATATGATTATTATTACTTTAATTACAAAACACAACTGACTTTTCAAAGAAAATAATTAAAACAGTACGACTTCTTGGTAAATCACTTGTTTATTTCCAATTTCACAAAGTAATGCACAATTACATCCAAAAAGGCTCTTTATATAATCTCTCCTCCCCTCTCCTCTCCTCTCCTCCTCGATACATCACACCACTCCACACCTCGCCCGCCGCCAACTCGCCCCTTAGTCAATACAGCTCCTCTTATTTTTTGTTACAGTCGGCCATCCTGGAACAATTGCACCGCAATTGGCGCAAACATTCGATTAGCTTTCCAATAAACCAATAAGATCATCTCTAGTTACCAAGTCATCATCACTACTAGTCTCACTACAGTCTCACTAAAGTCTGGAGCACTACGATATAGTCTAAGAGAATCTGCTGCAACAATTCCCGAAAACTCTTTATAGCCCCTCATTCCTTTAACGCTATCGATTTCATGTTGCCCATTATCAAGAACCTTTTGTACAATGTAAGGCCTAGAATACAACACTCGCAACTCATTATTTACATTCTTAACTTCACTTAACGTGGGCGATTGCTTATAGAGAACTAAAGCTCCCTTGTTAAATTTATTCTCAGGTTTACGAAGCTTTTCATATTTTTTCTTCATAATTATGGCTTTTCGTTTTAATCGCTCGGAAGCATTTTTACGTTTCTCGTCAACCAGCTTAAAATTTTTGTTCCCGATCAAATTAGACATGAGTCGATCTCTATGACTAAACATAATTTCATAAGGGTGATAACCTAGACTTCCGTTAATTATATTTTGATTCCCCAAACCACATCGGGTATACACTCTGTCCACATGTTAGTATCTATATTACGAGTACGCATAGCATCCAATAATGTACGGTTGTATCGTTCAACCTGTCCATTGGCGCGTGGACATGCTATAGGATTTAAAGTATGGCGAAAATTATGATTAGTTGAAAACATCTTTGAAAATTCTACTAGTAAAAGCCAAATTTCTATCCGATACTACTCTTCTCCGATAACCGAACAAACTAAACATATCTTTTAAAATAAATTACAGCCTCTACGGAATTCATTGTTCTAACAAAAACTTTGAAAAGGAATCTACTATCATTGAAATACATTGATGACCCTTTTTAGTTTTACCAAAGGCCGGAGATGATCAATGTGAACTAATTCCATAGGAATAGAAGACTTAGGAATGGGATGTAACTCATCACTTCGTTTACCATAATCTCTTTTGAATATAAACACTCCAAACAATGATTCCATATTTTTTTAATAAACGAGTCATCTTAGGAAACCAATAATCCGATTTAATTAGTTCCTCACATTGTTTGAAGCCGATATGACCTTTTTTATCGTGAAATTTTTTGCATAAACTTCCATCTTGCAAAGGAAGGAACGACGAACTTAGCAGCCCTTTATAGTTTCCTGTATAATCGTTTATTTTTAATTTATAATCATTTTTAACATCAGTGCAAGCCTGACCTTCTGATAATTGCTTTATTATGCTATTTAATTTATCATTTTTCCGCTGAATAGTCAACTACCAGTCATCAAAGATATCATATTTATATACCTATCGAACACTTGAGAATACCGAATTGTTTTTGTTGACTTAGCTTCACCTATGTCGGACTGCGACTGAGAGCATCGACATGCGTCATACGTTCTCCTGGTCTATATGCGATCTGGATATCGTATTCCTGAGATCGTAAGCCGCCACCTTGCTATACGAAGGATTAAATCCTTTTTGAGCAATGTATACCTTACAGCTGAACATCGGTAACTATTTTATTAGTTGTCTATAAACATATATACGATTTTTTTTTTAAAGAATCAACGACAGCTAACGTCTCAAGTTGATAACTATGATACATACTTTCTTCTTCGAGAGATAACTATAATAAAACACTGGTTTTAATTCGCATCCGTTTAAAGTTGGAATAAATAGTCATTCGCATACCCCTATTCTACTTGCGTCTTTATGTCTCTCACAGGTAGTAATGGGTCATAAAAGCCAACACAGGTTTACTATCCTAGATCCATTCAGATTTCTTTTTGTTTTAATCTGTCAACGGCTTCCGCTATGATTGCAAATTTATTAATGAACTTTCTGAAGTAACTACACAGTCCCAAAATTGTCGTAATTGATGTAGATTATTCAGCTTAGAGAAATTCTCCACTGCGTGTATTTTATGATTACCGGTCCTAAAACCATTCGAACTAGTCTCATAACCCAGAAATGAAACTTTTTGTTTTAAGGAATGAACACTTTTTAAGGTTTAATTTTAAATCTGCTTTACGCAACTGAGATAGTACCCTTTCTAATAATTTTAAACCATCCATACGCTCGAAGTTGATAATAACATGTCATCCATAAAGGTTACAATTTCATCACTTCCCCAAGTTTCACAAATTTTTTTTTTGGGATTACCCTCATGAAAACTGACGAGGCATTGGCTAACCCGAATAGTACCCTCAAATATTCATAAAGACTATCAAGAGTAATTAATGACGTTTTATGCATAGAATCTGCTCTAATTAATAAGTTATGGTAGCCGAAAAATAAGACTAAATTTGTAAAATATTGTTTACCCGACAACTTATTTAATTGGTCATCTATATGAGGCATAGGGAATTTTTCTTTAATAGTATTCTATTTAATTCCCTGAATCGACACACATCTACAGTCGCCCTATTTTTTTTTTTTCGTACTAATATAATCGGAGATGCGTATTGCGAATTCGATTCTCTAATAATACCCCCTTTTATTAATAATTTACCATTGTCTTTACAACTTCTCTTTCCCTAAGCGCTATCTATACGGCTTTCGAACTACCGGTTTGTTTGTTTCGAGCTCAATAGCCATTTCACCTAATTTGTACACCCTATGTCGCCAATATTTTTAGCAAAACAATCCTCATACGACTTAAAAGATTAATTAACGTTACTTGATTTGATCATTATTCTCAATATCACTGACATCAATATTTTCAAATTCATTATAATTATCAGAACACTCTCCTCTCCTCAAAGTAAAGCAGTACTGATCTCACCTCTGGGTCCGATATGCATTTTTCACCTCGTTGTTCCCTTTTTTTCAATAAATGGTACGGAACCAATATTGCAGACTCTTATGAGCCGTTCCCTTTTCGTAGCACGGAGCTGGTTACGGCTATACTACGTTACCTCATCCTGAACTGCCTGGGCCTCGTACAGTAATCTCCACAATCGGCGTCACGTATTGTAAATTGAACCCAGTTATCTCCATCGGTACAGAAGTGTCCTCGACTAATTTTACTCTGTAATAGCTAGTATCATCACACAGGTCGATATTATACAAGTTATTGGGGTAGTTGTTGCCCTTGATAAGTGAGCGCCACACTGAACACCTTTTAGCGTTATGTCATTTTGATTTACAACGGTCTTGGCCTATAATAAGAGAGATATCACCCAAATCGACGTTTGTTACTACAGCAGACGTTTTGACGTGAACCTCGTCGATTGATAATTCAACTGTACCTCTCCAATGCTCGAACTGTATCACCGTTAAATCCTTTAACACTGTATTTGTAGGCATTAGTTTGAGTTTAAGGGCATCAGATGCTCCCTTGATTAGTTTATTAAGCTCGCTACCAGTATCTAAATAAGCCTTGAAAAAAAAGTTCACTTACCCTCACACTTTTTCTTATACACATCATTCAACTGTGATATCAATTGAACTTTCCTAACAGGATTTGGTTCTACTTCTGTTGAATTACACATGTTTCGCCAAGTTCGCCATGTTCGCCAAGTTTACCACACCTGAAACACTTCGTTTATATCGGTTAATTTACATGTTGTAGCCACGTGCCCTGTTTCTTTACAGCGATAACAGATCGGTGATTTTTTTGAATATACTGTCTTCTGCATGTGTTGCTCTTGGTATATTATTTGATTTAGGGTAGATATGAATCAAAAGCTGACAAAATCCTTCATATAACTCATCCGGAGTAGAACACTGAACATTTCTACTCGTTTTTGATCGTACGTAATGTCCTTGATGCTATCCGGATCTCTTCACTTTTATACTTTTTTGTTGTAGGTAATCGCACTTCTGATTATTACTTAATTACAAAACACAACTGACTTTTTCAAAGAAAATAATTAAAACAGTACGACTTCTTGATAAATCACTTGTTTATTTCCATTTCAAAAAGTAATGCACAATTACATCCAAAAGGCTCTTTATATAATCTCTCCTCCCCTCTCCTTCCTCTCCTCCTCGATAATCACACCCCTCCACCCTCGCCCCGCCAACTCGCCCCTTAGTCAATACAGCTCCTCTTATTTTTTTGTTACATATATGACGCCATATAATATATATAAAAAAAAAAAATCATAAAGTCTTGGTCGTTGACACACTCTTACGCATCGGTGATATCGTTGGTTATTTTAATAAACATAATGGATTTAATATGGTTACTATGACAACCGGCACAAAACCTAATTTTATGACGGTGACGTGTTAAAGAATGAAGTCCAAAATCTCCGTCAATCGGATATATATTAATCGGTAATTTAATATGACCGAATGATTCCTTGTGAATTCGCAATGCGAATGTAGACACTCCGTCTCGCTTAATACGAGTACATCGGTGCCTATAACTACCGGAGTATTCAAAAAATCTTACTCGTACTTATATAATTTGGTATTCCGCGCCACCAAAACCACGCAACAGTGGAAAGCACGCATGTAGTTTGCATGAAAAATGCTTAGCTAAATCAGAGCTAATTAACGAGATGTATGAACCGGTATCCATTAATACATCTGTCAGGATGCCACCTAGTACCGCCGTAATTACGTCACGATTATTAATGTCAGTTACGACTTCTCGACAAAAATTTACGTTACCCGAGTTCGATCGTCCTTAAGCAAACAGTTCGGTTCACTATGACCGACTTTCTTACAGAAGTTACAAGCTACGGATTTAAATTGAAACGAATTAGTCCTTGAGGATTGAAGCAAGTTTCGTGGCTTAGTTTTATTATTGCATGATGCACTCATGTGTCCCCATTTATATACTCACAGCATTTAATATTTATTTATTTATATATTTATATACCAAGAGAAGAAATAGTTACATAATTAATTATAAAGACATGTGATGCACAAAGGATAACTTATCTCTTAAAAGAGACCTCTACGAGAACCCTTTTCATAAAGGAAACTACATAAAGAAGCGTGGTGTACATAGGTACAATAAAAAGAGTGAGGGGAAAAAAATATAGAGATTTATATAGATAAGCAAACAAAAAATATATAATAATAGAAATGTTGATATTATACATACATAGATATATACATAAATATACATATATACAAATAGTATATATAAATATATACAAATAGTATGAATAAATAAACATTACATATCAGAAGTAAAAGTGACAGAAGATGTCACTTAAGTTAATGTTTAAATGCAGGTGCACTTGGTCTCTCTTTGTAAACAGAAGGTGGGAGTGAGTTCCAAAGCTGTGCACCTTGGACAGAGAACGATTTACGGAAAAATTTTGTATTAAAGGAGGGGATATCGAGAGGCTCCACTATGCTATATTTTGCATATCAGGTTATATATGCCTGAATATAATGATGAATTTAAGAATACTCCTTGCCATATAGACATCTAATAATTAATTATAACTGGCTATTGAATAATAATAGTATGTAATTTTACCAGACAAACGTTTCGTTATATACTTTTGTTGTTTGACGAATACCTTAACGAATACCATATCCCTAAACATAACGATAATTTTAAGAATGTGCCCTCATATCTTAGAATTTACAAATTAAAAATGCCTATGTAACATATCCCTGAATGTTAGTTACAATATATTTATTGCCTATTAATGTTTTTTAAGTCTGTGGATTTTTTCGATATTTAGAATATTTTCTACATAATTTGATAATTTTTTTAGAAAATATTCTTAAAAAAAATATCAAATTGTGTATTAGTTATCGTTTTATAATTAATTACAAAAACATTTTCGCTACGTCGAAAACTTCCTATATTAAATGAATCTTGATGGAAATAACATTGTGTTTTACCTAGTGTATTATATACTCCATTGAAGAGCATTTTATTTAACATATCTTTGGTTTAATTATGTTTTAATTTATATCATGTAGCGAGACATTTGAAAAATTTTCTAAATTAATAAGTATGGAAATTATATAATGTTTAAATAAAATGAAACTAGTAAATTGTTGTTTGTGTTACGAAAAGGTATAATAATGTTGTTAATCTACTTCACATATTATATCATATTATTATCGTATGCTTTTGAAAAACTTCTATTAAAAAAAAAAACAATACATTGACGATAAAAAAATGTATATTATGGATACGGACATGGAGCTTATGAGCTTGTTGCATGTTAAGGTCCGTCAATAATTTTCACACAACTGGAAGCGTATCCCTAAGATGAACTAGAGATTTTCGAATCCCTAGTTTATCACTAGAAAGGAAACGGGACATAGCAGAGTTAATATAAATGAGAATATGACTGAAATCATACCGATATAGGTTAACCCGAAAGAAATCATGAAAAGAGATACATAGATTTATGGACGACAGATGTGTCAGTCGAGATAGAACCTCTGAAGTAATTCTTATTAGTTATGAATGATTTTTTGTTAAATCGCATTTAAGTTAGTTGTAATTTGATAATAATTAATAATTACCTACAATTTTTTTATGACAAATATAATTCATATCAATACACACGATGTAACTCACAAGCACTACATATTTTAGTAATCAAGATTGCTTAATGCGCTCGGGAATTGCGAGTTGGCTGAGTTGCGAGACTTGGTTTGCTGATAAAAAATTTGGTTTTTCATGGCATTGCGTTTTCATGCGAATGCCAAGTCAATCTATTTATTTCAACATAAATATTTTTAATTTAATGTGGTCACTATGAGATATGGTTAGATAGTTAATAACGTTATAACTTAAGACAGAAGGCCCCTTAAGAGGGGACCGAAAAGATCAACCGACTTGGTATTACGTACATGATCCAAAATTTTACAATGAAAGAACAGTGTTGCGGGACTTGTTTTTTTTTTAACTTTTGTTATCGATGGCATCTCATTTATTTTATGGAAAACCTCCTTTTTCTCTTTTTTTCCAGTATGATCTACTTCTCTAACACTCGTGCTATCAACGAATTTTCTGAGAGCCCAGTCTCTGACTTATGATACGAGCTACATGTGTATATTTATAGATTACCTTGAAAAGTGGACAGAAAATTCAAAATATTTTAGTTTTTCCCTGAGTTATTCACTAAACACAAATTGTTTTCAAAATTTTGAAGCTTCTTTATAAATTAGAAGCGCCTTACAGTTTTGATGATGGGTCAGTCAGTGAATGAAAAATTTAACAAAACTTAGAACTTTGTCTAGTTGTAATGCTTGAGCTACTTTTTTCTTGCTTACCAGAAATATAGGCGTCAAGTTTAATGCGAAATGTACTTATAGGTCGAAAATGGCCCGAAATAATTTGAGAAAAGTGTAATACGGCCATGCCGCTTTTTTATTTTTGCTTCACTTGGCGGTTCACTATCGTACCAACAGGTTAATTTTACATTTCATTTTTCAGACAATATCGACTTTTATCTATAGTAACAAAATAGTTTTAAATCCAATTACCACTTCAATAAGCAAATATATACATATGTACAAAATTTCTAATTAATTAATGTCGGTTAGGTATGAGTGTTCATATTGTATCATATCGGTTTCGGTTTAAAGACATTTATTTCTCATAAAGAACACAAAAGTTCGCTTATAATAAGAAATCACAATAATTTTGCTTGAGGGTACATTTAAAAGTCTGTAGTTATATTAGACAAACATGTTTAGGTAGGGGTTATATTAACTTATAATTATTTTGCACATATTCCATTACACGTTTTTTGAATATAGGAAAACTCTTGCTATTAATGATTAAGTCTGATAATTTATTATAAATTTGAACTCCTTCAAATAAAATGTTTTTCTTTCCATAGTTGGTTTTGGTTTTTGGAAGTTCTAGTTTATTACGTTTTCTAGTGTGGTATGTATGTGTTTTTTTATGAAAGTGTAATTGTAAATGTGTTTTATTTGTTATTATTTTTCTAATCAACATGCAGGTTTTAAAGTGTATAATTGATTTATATTAAGAAATTTTGTTTTTTTTTTATATAATTCAACGGATGGCGTCATATAATCATATTTATAAAGAACTTTAATAATTTTATTTTGTAAAGTTTGTAATGACTTTATGTTAGACTTCGCAGCAGTTCCCCATATTTCAATAAGATATTCGATATGAGGTTTTACTAAAGAATTATAAATAATAGGACGAATTGTATTAGGTATACATAAGGAAATTCTACGTAGTGCTCCTATCAAAGGGGATATTTATTTTTAAGATGATCAATATGATATTGCCAGGTTAACTTGCTATCCATTATAAGACCTAAATATTTTTCATGATCAGTTTTATTTATTGGCTCGTTAAAAATTGTTAGTTGGTCATGATTTGGTATATTTTTATTTTTAGGCGCGAAGATCATATATGATGTCTTTTTGGTATTAATAGTTAATAAATATCTCAAGTCTATCCTACGACGATCCCTATGTACACTACGGGGTTCTGAAACCTTCGCACAAATCGGTAGATTTAAAATTCTCTCTTTATATAAAAAATGTATGTAATGTATGATTAATTACATACCCACATGATCACACAGTTTTTAGTCATTGACACGGCCACATAGTCGGATAGTATTATTAATGAAGCACACAGTTACATTTTCCATAACCATGACATTAGAAAATCATAAAGTCTTGGTCGTTGACACACTCTTACGCATCGGTGATATCTGTTGTTATTTTAATAAAACATAAGTGGATTTAATATGGTTACTATGACAACCGACATAAAACCTAATTTTATGACGGTGACGTGTTAATAGAATGAAGATCCAAATCTACCGTACAATCGGATATGATATTAATCGGTAATTTAATGGACCGAATGATTCGTTGTGAATTCGCAATGCGAATGTAAGACACTCCGTCTCTGCTTAATACGAGTACATCGGTGCCTATAACTACCGGAGTATTCAAAAACGTACTCGGTACTTATATTATTTGGTATTTCCGCGCCACCAAAACCACGCAACAGTGGAATGCACGTGTTAGAATATAGTTAAAATATTTTATAAGAAACTAGATTTACATATATATTTCAAATAAAATAGTTCATTAAACACATAATAACATTTATTTTCTGTACATTTTAACATTTAACAAAACTATTGTTTTTTTATAAAGAAAAACCATACAATAAAATACACTTATCTCATCTATGTATTTCGCAAAATGGTTTTCACTATATCCAGAACTTTTCGCTTGAAGGTCTGTCCCTTGTTGGTGTCCGACGTGAGAACTGACTTGCCCCAGTGAAGGGCTATGTTTTATAGGTCTTACCCACACCACTCGATATTCAAGATGTTTACTTTTTAATTGTTACAAAATATATATTGAAAATATACATTTTATAAATAACTAAATAATATAAAAATAATAATAGTAATGTTTTGGTAAATGGTATTTGAAAGCGGGTTCCAATTTAAAGGTATACTAAACACATTTGACACGTTACTGGCGACGAACCGCTTTTGTACCTTAGTCTTACTCTTACTCTTTAATAATAATTCCTTCAGTATTAAATCAGATAATATTTTAAATACAATAAATATATTTTTAAGTGTTATTTATACATATAACAGTTATATAACAAAGCTGATTTCAATATAATTGTATACTAAACACTGGTTTGATATATTATTAACGACGCAACACTTTTATAAGTCTTACCCTCACTATTCGATTATTAATCTTTAAATGATAATTTATATAAAAATAGTATCTTCAATAAACATTGT
This sequence comes from Danaus plexippus, assembly GCF_018135715.1. Taxonomy (NCBI): domain Eukaryota; kingdom Metazoa; phylum Arthropoda; class Insecta; order Lepidoptera; family Nymphalidae; genus Danaus; species Danaus plexippus. Next base: position 104,739 of record NW_026869872.1, read on the forward strand.
ATAAATATAGAACAGTATCCTAACACACGCATGTAGTTTGCATGAAAAATGCTTAGCTAAATCAGAGCTAATTAACGAGATGTATGAACCGGTATCCATTAATACATCTGTCGGGATGCCACCTAGTACCGCCGTAATTACGTCACGATTATTAATGTCAGTTACGACTTCTCGACAAAAATTTACGTTACCCGAGTTCGATCGTCCTTAAGCAAAACAGTTCGGTTCACTATGACCGACTTTCTTACAGAAGTTACAAGCTACGGATTTAAATTGAAACGAATTAGTCCTTGAGGATTGAAGCAAGTTTCGTGGCTTAGTTTTATTATTGCATGATGCACTCATGTGTCCCCATTTATTATACTCACAGCATTTAATATTTATTTATTTATATATTTATATACCAAGAGAAGAAATAGTTACATAATTAATTATAAAAGACATGTGATGCACAAAGGATAACTTATCTCTTAAAGAGACCTCTACGAGAAACCCTTTTCATAAAGGAAACTACATAAAGAAGCGTGGTGTACATAGGTACAATAAAAAGAGTGAGGGGAAAAAAAATATAGAGATTTATATATAGATAAGCAAACAAAAAAATATATAATAATAGAAAATGTTGATATTATACATACATAGATATATACATAAATATACATATATACAAATAGTATATATAATATATACAAATAGTATGAATAAATAAACATTACATATCAGAAGGTAAAAGTGACAGAAGATGTCACTTAAGTTAATGTTTAAATGCAGGTGCACTTGGTCTCTCTTTGTAAACAGAAGGTGGGAGTGAGTTCCAAAGCTGTGCACCTTGGACAGAGAACGATTTACGGAAAAATTTTGTATTAAAGGAGGGGATATCGAGAGGCTCCACTATGCTATATTTTGCATATCAGGTTATATATGCCTGAATATAATGATGAAATTTAAGAATACTCCTTGCCATATAGACATCTAATAATTAATTATAACTGGCTATTGAATAATAATAGTATGTAATTTTACCAGACAAACGTTTCGTTATATACTTTTGTTGTTTGACGAATACCTTAACGAATACCATATCCCTAAACATAACGATAATTTTTAAGAATGTGCCCTCATATCTTAGAATTTACAAATTAAAAATGCCTATGTAACATATCCCTGAATGTTAAGTTACAATATATTTATTGCCTATTAATGTTTTTTAAGTCTGTGGATTTTTTCGATATTTAGAATATTTTCTACATAATTTGATAATTTTTTTAGAAATATTCTTAAAAAAATATCAAATTGTGTATTAGTTATCGTTTTATAATTAATTACAAAACATTTTCGCTACGTCGAAAACTTCCTATATTAAATGAATCTTGATGGAAATAACATTGTGTTTTACCTAGTGTATTATATACTCCATTGAAGAGCATTTTATTTAACATATCTTTGGTTTAATTATGTTTTAATTTATATCATGTAGCGAGACATTTGAAAAATTTTCTAAATTTAAGTATGGAAATTTAATGTTTAAATAAAATGAAACTAGTAAATTGTTGTTTGTGTTACGAAAAGGTATAATAATGTTGTTAATCTACTTCACATATTATATCATATTATTATCGTATGCTTTTGAAAAACTTCTATTAAAAAAAAAAAAAATACATTGACGATAAAAAATGTATATTATGGATACGGACATGGAGCTTATGAGCTTGTTGCATGTTAAGGTCCGTCAATAATTTTCACACAACTGGAAGCGTATCCCTAAGATGAACTAGAGATTTTCGAATCCCTAGTTTATCACTAGAAAGGAAACGGGACATAGCAGAGTTAAATATAAATGAGAATATGACTGAAATCATACCGATATACGTTAACCCGAAAGAAATCATGAAAAGATACATAGATTTATGGACGACAGATGTGTCAGTCGAGATAGAACCTCTGAAGTAATTCTTATTAGTTATGAATGATTTTTTGTTAAATCGCATTTAAGTTAGTTGTAATTTGATAATAATTAATAATTACCTACAATTTTTTTATGACAAATATAATTCATATCAATACACACGATGTAACTCACAAGCACTACATATTTTAGTAATCAAGATTGCTTAATGCGCTCGGGAATTGCGAGTTGGCTGAGTTGCGAGACTTGGTTTGCTGATAAAAAAATTTGGTTTTTCATGGCATTGCGTTTTCATGCGAATGCCAAGTCAATCTATTTATTTCAACATAAAATATTTTTAATTTTAATGTGGTCACTATGAGATATGGTTAGATAGTTAATAACGTTATAACTTAAGACAGAAGGCCCCTTAAGAGGGGACCGAAAAGATCAACCGACTTGGTATTACGTACATGATCCAAAATTTTACAATGAAAGAACAGTGTTGCGGGACTTGTTTTTTTTTTAACTTTTGTTATCGATGGCATCTCATTTATTTTTATGGAAAACCTCCTTTTTCTCTTTTTTTCCAGTATGATCTACTTCTCTAACACTCGTGCTATCAACGAATTTTCTGAGAGCCCAGTCTCTGACTTATGATACGAGCTACATGTGTATATTTATAGATTACCTTGAAAAGTGGACAGAAAATTCAAAATATTTTAGTTTTTCCCTGAGTTATTCACTAAACACAAATTGTTTTCAAAATTTTGAAGCTTCTTTATAAATTAGAAGCGCCTTACAGTTTTGATGATGGGTCAGTCAGTGAATGAAAAATTTAACAAAACTTAGAACTTTGTCTAGTTGTAATGCTTGAGCTACTTTTTTCTTGCTTACCAGAAATATAGGCGTCAAGTTTAATGCGAAATGTACTTATAGGTCGAAAATGGCCCGAAATAATTTGAGAAAAGTGTAATACGGCCATGCCGCTTTTTTATTTTTGCTTCACTTGGCGGTTCACTATCGTACCAACAGGTTAATTTTACATTTCATTTTTCAGACAATATCGACTTTTATCTATAGTAACAAAATAGTTTTAAATCCAATTACCACTTCAATAAGCAAATATATACATATGTACAAAATTTCTAATTAATTAATGTCGGTTAGGTATGAGTGTTCATATTGTATCATATCGGTTTCGGTTTAAAGACATTTATTTCTCATAAAGAACACAAAAGTTCGCTTATAATAAGAAATCACAATAATTTTGCTTGAGGGTACATTTAAAAGTCTGTAGTTATATTAGACAAACATGTTTAGGTAGGGGTTATATTAACTTATAAATTATTTTGCACATATTCCATTACACGTTTTTTGAATATAGGAAAACTCTTGCTATTAATGATTAAGTCTGATAATTTATTATAAATTTGAACTCCTTCAAATAAAATGTTTTTCTTTCCATAGTTGGTTTTGGTTTTTGGAAGTTCTAGTTTATTACGTTTTCTAGTGTGGTATGTATGTGTTTTTTTATGAAAGTGTAATTGTAAATGTGTTTTATTTGTTATTATTTTTCTAATCAACATGCAGGTTTTTAAAGTGTATAATTGATTTATATTAAGAAATTTTGTTTTTTTTTTTATATAATTCAACGGATGGCGTCATATAATCATATTTATAAAGAACTTTAATAATTTTATTTTGTAAAGTTTGTAATGACTTTATGTTAGACTTCGCAGCAGTTCCCCATATTTCAATAAGATATTCGATATGAGGTTTTACTAAAGAATTATAAATAATAGGACGAATTGTATTAGGTATACATAAGGAAATTCTACGTAGTGCTCCTATCAAAGGGGATATTTTATTTTTAAGATGATCAATATGATATTGCCAGGTTAACTTGCTATCCATTATAAGACCTAAATATTTTTCATGATCAGTTTTATTTATTGGCTCGTTAAAAATTGTTAGTTGGTCATGATTTGGTATATTTTTATTTTTAGGCGCGAAGATCATATATGATGTCTTTTTGGTATTAATAGTTAATAAATATCTCAAGTCTATCCTACGACGATCCCTATGTACACTACGGGGTTCTGAAACCTTCGCACAAATCGGTAGATTTAAAATTCTCTCTTTATATAAAAGAAATGTATGTAATGTATGATTAATTACATACCCACATGATCACACAGTTTTTAGTCATTGACACGGCCACATAGTCGGATAGTATTATTAATGAAGCACACAGTTACATTTTCCATAACCATGACATTAGAAAATCATAAAGTCTTGGTCGTTGACACACTCTTACGCATCGGTGATATCTGTTGTTATTTTAATAAAACATAAGTGGATTTAATATGGTTACTATGACAACCGACATAAAACCTAATTTTATGACGGGACGTGTTAATAGAATGAAGATCCAAATCTACCGTACAATCGGATATGATATTAATCGGTAATTTAATGGACCGAATGATTCGTTGTGAATTCGCAATGCGAATGTAAGACACTCCGTCTCTGCTTAATACGAGTACATCGGTGCCTATAACTACCGGAGTATTCAAAAACGTACTCGGTACTTATATTATTTGGTATTTCCGCGCCACCAAAACCACGCAACAGTGGAATGCACGTGTTAGAATATAGTTAAAATATTTTATAAGAAAACTAGATTTACATATATATTTCAAATAAAATAGTTCATTAAACACATAATAACATTTATTTTCTGTACATTTTAACATTTAACAAAACTATTGTTTTTTTATAAAGAAAAACCATACAATAAAATACACTTATCTCATCTATGTATTTCGCAAAATGGTTTTCACTATATCCAGAACTTTTCGCTTGAAGGCCTGTCCCTTGTTGGTGTCCGACGTGAGAACTGACTTGCCTCAGTGAAGGGCTATGTTTTATAGGTCTTACCCACACCACTCGATATTCAAGATGTTTACTTTTTAATTGTTACAAAATATATATTGAAAATATACATTTTATAAATAACTAAATAATATAAAAATAATAATAGTAATGTTTTGGTAAATGGTATTTGAAAGCGGGTTCCAATTTAAAGGTATACTAAACACATTTGACACGTTACTGGCGACGAACCGCTTTTGTACCTTAGTCTTACTCTTACTCTTTAATAATAATTCCTTCAGTATTAAATCAGATAATATTTTAAATACAATAAATATTTTTTAAGTGTTATTTATACATATAACAGTTATATAACAAAGCTGATTTCAATATAATTGTATACTAAACACTGGTTTGATATATTATTAACGACGCAACACTTTTATAAGTCTTACCCTCACTATTCGATTATTAATCTTTAAATGATAATTTATATAAAAATAGTATCTTCAATAAACATTGTATAAATATAGAACAGTATCCTAACACACGCATGTAGTTTGCATGAAAAATGCTTAGCTAAATCAGAGCTAATTAACGAGATGTATGAACCGGTATCCATTAATACATCTGTCGGGATGCCACCTAGTACCGCCGTAATTACGTCACGATTATTAATGTCAGTTACGACTTCTCGACAAAAATTTACGTTACCCGAGTTCGATCGTCCTTAAGCAAAACAGTTCGGTTCACTATGACCGACTTTCTTACAGAAGTTACAAGCTACGGATTTAAATTGAAACGAATTAGTCCTTGAGGATTGAGGCAGCAAGTTTCGTGGCTTAGTTTTATTATTGCATGATGCACTCATGTGTCCCCATTTATTATACTCACAGCATTTAATATTTATTTATTTATATATTTATATACCAAGAGAAGAAATAGTTACATAATTAATTATAAAAGACATGTGATGCACAAAGGATAACTTATCTCTTAAAAGAGACCTCTACGAGAAACCCTTTTCATAAAGGAAACTACATAAAGAAGCGTGGTGTACATAGGTACAATAAAAAGAGTGAGGGGAAAAAAAATATAGAGATTTATATATAGATAAGCAAACAAAAAATATATAATAATAGAAAATGTTGATATTATACATACATAGATATATACATAAATATACATATATACAAATAGTATATATAAATATACAAATAGTATGAATAAATAAACATTACATATCAGAAGGTAAAAGTGACAGAAGATGTCACTTAAGTTAATGTTTAAATGCAGGTGCACTTGGTCTCTCTTTGTAAACAGAAGGTGGGAGTGAGTTCCAAAGCTGTGCACCTTGGACAGAGAACGATTTACGGAAAAATTTTGTATTAAAGGAGGGGATATCGAGAGGCTCCACTATGCTATATTTTGCATATCAGGTTATATATGCCTGAATATAATGATGAAATTTAAGAATACTCCTTGCCATATAGACATCTAATAATTAATTATAACTGGCTATTGAATAATAATAGTATGTAATTTTACCAGACAAACGTTTCGTTATATACTTTTGTTGTTTGACGAATACCTTAACGAATACCATATCCCTAAACATAACGATAATTTTTAAGAATGTGCCCTCATATCTTAGAATTTACAAATTAAAAATGCCTATGTAACATATCCCTGAATGTTAAGTTACAATATATTTATTGCCTATTAATGTTTTTTAAGTCTGTGGATTTTTTCGATATTTAGAATATTTTCTACATAATTTGATAATTTTTTTAGAAAATATTCTTAAAAAAAATATCAAATTGTGTATTAGTTATCGTTTTATAATTAATTACAAAAACATTTTCGCTACGTCGAAAACTTCCTATATTAAATGAATCTTGATGGAAATAACATTGTGTTTTACCTAGTGTATTATATACTCCATTGAAGAGCATTTTATTTAACATATCTTTGGTTTAATTATGTTTTAATTTATATCATGTAGCGAGACATTTGAAAAATTTTCTAAATTAATTTTTTAATATGGAAATTTAATGTTTAAATAAAATGAAACTAGTAAATTGTTGTTTGTGTTACGAAAAGGTATAATAATGTTGTTAATCTACTTCACATATTATATCATATTATTATCGTATGCTTTTGAAAAACTTCTATTAAAAAAAAAACCAATACATTGACGATAAAAAAATGTATATTATGGATACGGACATGGAGCTTATGAGCTTGTTGCATGTTAAGGTCCGTCAATAATTTTCACACAACTGGAAGCGTATCCCTAAGATGAACTAGAGATTTTCGAATCCCTAGTTTATCACTAGAAAGGAAACGGGACATAGCAGAGTTAAATATAAATGAGAATATGACTGAAATCATACCGATATAGGTTAACCCGAAAGAAATCATGAAAAGAGATACATAGATTTATGGACGACAGATGTGTCAGTCGAGATAGAACCTCTGAAGTAATTCTTATTAGTTATGAATGATTTTTTGTTAAATCGCATTTAAGTTAGTTGTAATTTGATAATAATTAATAATTACCTACAATTTTTTTATGACAAATATAATTCATATCAATACACACGATGTAACTCACAAGCACTACATATTTTAGTAATCAAGATTGCTTAATGCGCTCGGGAATTGCGAGTTGGCTGAGTTGCGAGACTTGGTTTGCTGATAAAAAAATTTGGTTTTTCATGGCATTGCGTTTTCATGCGAATGCCAAGTCAATCTATTTATTTCAACATAAAATATTTTTAATTTTAATGTGGTCACTATGAGATATGGTTAGATAGTTAATAACGTTATAACTTAAGACAGAAGGCCCCTTAAGAGGGGACCGAAAAGATCAACCGACTTGGTATTACGTACATGATCCAAAATTTTACAATGAAAGAACAGTGTTGCGGGACTTGTTTTTTTTTTAACTTTTGTTATCGATGGCATCTCATTTATTTTATGGAAAACCTCCTTTTTCTCTTTTTTTCCAGTATGATCTACTTCTCTAACACTCGTGCTATCAACGAATTTTCTGAGAGCCCAGTCTCTGACTTATGATACGAGCTACATGTGTATATTTATAGATTACCTTGAAAAGTGGACAGAAAATTCAAAATATTTTAGTTTTTCCCTGAGTTATTCACTAAACACAAATTGTTTTCAAAATTTTGAAGCTTCTTTATAAATTAGAAGCGCCTTACAGTTTTGATGATGGGTCAGTCAGTGAATGAAAAAATTTAACAAAACTTAGAACTTTGTCTAGTTGTAATGCTTGAGCTACTTTTTTCTTGCTTACCAGAAATATAGGCGTCAAGTTTAATGCGAAATGTACTTATAGGTCGAAAATGGCCCGAAATAATTTGAGAAAAGTGTAATACGGCCATGCCGCTTTTTTATTTTTGCTTCACTTGGCGGTTCACTATCGTACCAACAGGTTAATTTTACATTTCATTTTTCAGACAATATCGACTTTTATCTATAGTAACAAAATAGTTTTAAATCCAATTACCACTTCAATAAGCAAATATATACATATGTACAAAATTTCTAATTAATTAATGTCGGTTAGGTATGAGTGTTCATATTGTATCATATCGGTTTCGGTTTAAAGACATTTATTTCTCATAAAGAACACAAAAGTTCGCTTATAATAAGAAATCACAATAATTTTGCTTGAGGGTACATTTAAAAGTCTGTAGTTATATTAGACAAACATGTTTAGGTAGGGGTTATATTAACTTATAAATTATTTTGCACATATTCCATTACACGTTTTTTGAATATAGGAAAACTCTTGCTATTAATGATTAAGTCTGATAATTTATTATAAATTTGAACTCCTTCAAATAAAATGTTTTTCTTTCCATAGTTGGTTTTGGTTTTTGGAAGTTCTAGTTTATTACGTTTTCTAGTGTGGTATGTATGTGTTTTTTTATGAAAGTGTAATTGTAAATGTGTTTTATTTGTTATTATTTTTCTAATCAACATGCAGGTTTTTAAAGTGTATAATTGATTTATATTAAGAAATTTTGTTTTTTTTTTTATATAATTCAACGGATGGCGTCATATAATCATATTTATAAAGAACTTTAATAATTTTATTTTGTAAAGTTTGTAATGACTTTATGTTAGACTTCGCAGCAGTTCCCCATATTTCAATAAGATATTCGATATGAGGTTTTACTAAAGAATTATAAATAATAGGACGAATTGTATTAGGTATACATAAGGAAATTCTACGTAGTGCTCCTATCAAAGGGGATATTATTTTTAAGATGATCAATATGATATTGCCAGGTTAACTTGCTATCCATTATAAGACCTAAATATTTTTCATGATCAGTTTTATTTATTGGCTCGTTAAAAATTGTTAGTTGGTCATGATTTGGTATATTTTTATTTTTAGGCGCGAAGATCATATATGATGTCTTTTTGGTATTAATAGTTAATAAATATCTCAAGTCTATCCTACGACGATCCCTATGTACACTACGGGGTTCTGAAACCTTCGCACAAATCGGTAGATTTAAAATTCTCTCTTTATATAAAAGAAATGTATGTAATGTATGATTAATTACATACCCACATGATCACACAGTTTTTAGTCATTGACACGGCCACATAGTCGGATAGTATTATTAATGAAGCACACAGTTACATTTTCCATAACCATGACATTAGAAAATCATAAAGTCTTGGTCGTTGACACACTCTTACGCATCGGTGATATCTGTTGTTATTTTAATAAAACATAAGTGGATTTAATATGGTTACTATGACAACCGACATAAAACCTAATTTTATGACGGGGACGTGTTAATAGAATGAAGATCCAAATCTACCGTACAATCGGATATGATATTAATCGGTAATTTAATGGACCGAATGATTCGTTGTGAATTCGCAATGCGAATGTAAGACACTCCGTCTCTGCTTAATACGAGTACATCGGTGCCTATAACTACCGGAGTATTCAAAAACGTACTCGGTACTTATATTATTTGGTATTTCCGCGCCACCAAAACCACGCAACAGTGGAATGCACGTGTTAGAATATAGTTAAAATATTTTATAAGAAAACTAGATTTACATATATATTTCAAATAAAATAGTTCATTAAACACATAATAACATTTATTTTCTGTACATTTTAACATTTAACAAAACTATTGTTTTTTTATAAAGAAAAACCATACAATAAAATACACTTATCTCATCTATGTATTTCGCAAAATGGTTTTCACTATATCCAGAACTTTTCGCTTGAAGGCCTGTCCCTTGTTGGTGTCCGACGTGAGAACTGACTTGCCTCAGTGAAGGGCTATGTTTTATAGGTCTTACCCACACCACTCGATATTCAAGATGTTTACTTTTTAATTGTTACAAAATATATATTGAAAATATACATTTTATAAATAACTAAATAATATAAAAATAATAATAGTAATGTTTTGGTAAATGGTATTTGAAAGCGGGTTCCAATTTAAAGGTATACTAAACACATTTGACACGTTACTGGCGACGAACCGCTTTTGTACCTTAGTCTTACTCTTACTCTTTAATAATAATTCCTTCAGTATTAAATCAGATAATATTTTAAATACAATAAATATATTTTTAAGTGTTATTTATACATATAACAGTTATATAACAAAGCTGATTTCAATATAATTGTATACTAAACACTGGTTTGATATATTATTAACGACGCAACACTTTTATAAGTCTTACCCTCACTATTCGATTATTAATCTTTAAATGATAATTTATATAAAAATAGTATCTTCAATAAACATTGTATAAATATAGAACAGTATCCTAACACACGCATGTAGTTTGCATGAAAAATGCTTAGCTAAATCAGAGCTAATTAACGAGATGTATGAACCGGTATCCATTAATACATCTGTCGGGATGCCACCTAGTACCGCCGTAATTACGTCACGATTATTAATGTCAGTTACGACTTCTCGACAAAAATTTACGTTACCCGAGTTCGATCGTCCTTAAGCAAAACAGTTCGGTTCACTATGACCGACTTTCTTACAGAAGTTACAAGCTACGGATTTAAATTGAAACGAATTAGTCCTTGAGGATTGAGGCAGAGGCAAGTTTAGTGGCTTAGTTTTATTATTGCATGATGCACTCATGTGTCCCCATTTATTATACTCACAGCATTTAATATTTATTTATTTATATATTTATATACCAAGAGAAGAAATAGTTACATAATTAATTATAAAAGACATGTGATGCACAAAGGATAACTTATCTCTTAAAAGAGACCTCTACGAGAAACCCTTTTCATAAAGGAAACTACATAAAGAAGCGTGGTGTACATAGGTACAATAAAAAGAGTGAGGGGAAAAAAAATATAGAGATTTATATATAGATAAGCAAACAAAAAATATATAATAATAGAAAATGTTGATATTATACATACATAGATATATACATAAATATACATATATACAAATAGTATATATAAATATATACAAATAGTATGAATAAATAAACATTACATATCAGAAGGTAAAAGTGACAGAAGATGTCACTTAAGTTAATGTTTAAATGCAGGTGCACTTGGTCTCTCTTTGTAAACAGAAGGTGGGAGTGAGTTCCAAAGCTGTGCACCTTGGACAGAGAACGATTTACGGAAAAATTTTGTATTAAAGGAGGGGATATCGAGAGGCTCCACTATGCTATATTTTGCATATCAGGTTATATATGCCTGAATATAATGATGAAATTTAAGAATACTCCTTGCCATATAGACATCTAATAATTAATTATAACTGGCTATTGAATAATAATAGTATGTAATTTTACCAGACAAACGTTTCGTTATATACTTTTGTTGTTTGACGAATACCTTAACGAATACCATATCCCTAAACATAACGATAATTTTTAAGAATGTGCCCTCATATCTTAGAATTTACAAATTAAAAATGCCTATGTAACATATCCCTGAATGTTAAGTTACAATATATTTATTGCCTATTAATGTTTTTTAAGTCTGTGGATTTTTTCGATATTTAGAATATTTTCTACATAATTTGATAATTTTTTTAGAAAATATTCTTAAAAAAATATCAAATTGTGTATTAGTTATCGTTTTATAATTAATTACAAAACATTTTCGCTACGTCGAAAACTTCCTATATTAAATGAATCTTGATGGAAATAACATTGTGTTTTACCTAGTGTATTATATACTCCATTGAAGAGCATTTTATTTAACATATCTTTGGTTTAATTATGTTTTAATTTATATCATGTAGCGAGACATTTGAAAAATTTTCTAAATTAATTTTTTAATATGGAAATTTAATGTTTAAATAAAATGAAACTAGTAAATTGTTGTTTGTGTTACGAAAAGGTATAATAATGTTGTTAATCTACTTCACATATTATATCATATTATTATCGTATGCTTTTGAAAAACTTCTATTAAAAAAAAAACCAATACATTGACGATAAAAAATGTATATTATGGATACGGACATGGAGCTTATGAGCTTGTTGCATGTTAAGGTCCGTCAATAATTTTCACACAACTGGAAGCGTATCCCTAAGATGAACTAGAGATTTTCGAATCCCTAGTTTATCACTAGAAAGGAAACGGGACATAGCAGAGTTAAATATAAATGAGAATATGACTGAAATCATACCGATATAGGTTAACCCGAAAGAAATCATGAAAAGAGATACATAGATTTATGGACGACAGATGTGTCAGTCGAGATAGAACCTCTGAAGTAATTCTTATTAGTTATGAATGATTTTTTGTTAAATCGCATTTAAGTTAGTTGTAATTTGATAATAATTAATAATTACCTACAATTTTTTTATGACAAATATAATTCATATCAATACACACGATGTAACTCACAAGCACTACATATTTTAGTAATCAAGATTGCTTAATGCGCTCGGGAATTGCGAGTTGGCTGAGTTGCGAGACTTGGTTTGCTGATAAAAAAATTTGGTTTTTCATGGCATTGCGTTTTCATGCGAATGCCAAGTCAATCTATTTATTTCAACATAAAATATTTTTAATTTTAATGTGGTCACTATGAGATATGGTTAGATAGTTAATAACGTTATAACTTAAGACAGAAGGCCCCTTAAGAGGGGACCGAAAAGATCAACCGACTTGGTATTACGTACATGATCCAAAATTTTACAATGAAAGAACAGTGTTGCGGGACTTGTTTTTTTTTTAACTTTTGTTATCGATGGCATCTCATTTATTTTTATGGAAAACCTCCTTTTTCTCTTTTTTCCAGTATGATCTACTTCTCTAACACTCGTGCTATCAACGAATTTTCTGAGAGCCCAGTCTCTGACTTATGATACGAGCTACATGTGTATATTTATAGATTACCTTGAAAAGTGGACAGAAAATTCAAAATATTTTAGTTTTTCCCTGAGTTATTCACTAAACACAAATTGTTTTCAAAATTTTGAAGCTTCTTTATAAATTAGAAGCGCCTTACAGTTTTGATGATGGGTCAGTCAGTGAATGAAAAAATTTAACAAAACTTAGAACTTTGTCTAGTTGCTAATGCTTGAGCTACTTTTTTCTTGCTTACCAGAAATATAGGCGTCAAGTTTAATGCGAAATGTACTTATAGGTCGAAAATGGCCCGAAATAATTTGAGAAAAGTGTAATACGGCCATGCCGCTTTTTTATTTTTGCTTCACTTGGCGGTTCACTATCGTACCAACAGGTTAATTTTACATTTCATTTTTCAGACAATATCGACTTTTATCTATAGTAACAAAATAGTTTTAAATCCAATTACCACTTCAATAAGCAAATATATACATATGTACAAAATTTCTAATTAATTAATGTCGGTTAGGTATGAGTGTTCATATTGTATCATATCGGTTTCGGTTTAAAGACATTTATTTCTCATAAAGAACACAAAAGTTCGCTTATAATAAGAAATCACAATAATTTTGCTTGAGGGTACATTTAAAAGTCTGTAGTTATATTAGACAAACATGTTTAGGTAGGGGTTATATTAACTTATAAATTATTTTGCACATATTCCATTACACGTTTTTTGAATATAGGAAAACTCTTGCTATTAATGATTAAGTCTGATAATTTATTATAAATTTGAACTCCTTCAAATAAAATGTTTTTCTTTCCATAGTTGGTTTTGGTTTTTGGAAGTTCTAGTTTATTACGTTTTCTAGTGTGGTATGTATGTGTTTTTTTATGAAAGTGTAATTGTAAATGTGTTTTATTTGTTATTATTTTTCTAATCAACATGCAGGTTTTTAAAGTGTATAATTGATTTATATTAAGAAATTTTGTTTTTTTTTTTATATAATTCAACGGATGGCGTCATATAATCATATTTATAAAGAACTTTAATAATTTTATTTTGTAAAGTTTGTAATGACTTTATGTTAGACTTCGCAGCAGTTCCCCATATTTCAATAAGATATTCGATATGAGGTTTTACTAAAGAATTATAAATAATAGGACGAATTGTATTAGGTATACATAAGGAAATTCTACGTAGTGCTCCTATCAAAGGGGATATTTTATTTTTAAGATGATCAATATGATATTGCCAGGTTAACTTGCTATCCATTATAAGACCTAAATATTTTTCATGATCAGTTTTATTTATTGGCTCGTTAAAAATTGTTAGTTGGTCATGATTTGGTATATTTTTATTTTTAGGCGCGAAGATCATATATGATGTCTTTTTGGTATTAATAGTTAATAAATATCTCAAGTCTATCCTACGACGATCCCTATGTACACTACGGGGTTCTGAAACCTTCGCACAAATCGGTAGATTTAAAATTCTCTCTTTATATAAAAGAAATGTATGTAATGTATGATTAATTACATACCCACATGATCACACAGTTTGTATGTCACATAGGCATTTTTAATTTATAAATTCTAAGATATGAGGGCACATTCTTAAAAATTTTCGTTATGTTTAGGGATATGGTATTCGTTATGGTATTCGTCAAACAACAAAAGTATATAACGAAACGTTTGTCTGGTAAAATTACATACTATTATTATCAATAGCCAGTTATAATTAATTATTAGATGTCTATATGGCAAGGAGTATTCTTAAATTTCATCATTATATTCTGGCATATATAACCTGATATGCAAAATATAGCATAGTGGAGCCTCTCGATATCCCCTCCTTTAATACAAAATTTTTCCATAAATCGTTCTCTGTCCAAGGTGCACAGCTTTGGAACTCACTCCCACTTTCTGTTTACAAAGAGAGACCAAGTACACCTGTTTTTAAACATTAACTTAAGTGACATCTTCTGTCACTTTTACCTTCTGATATGTAATGTTTATTTATTCATACTATTTGTATATATTTATATATACTATTTGTATATATGTATATTTATGTATATATCTATGTATGTATAATATCAACATTTTCTATTATTATATTTTTTTTTGTTTGCTTATTTATATATAAATCTGTATATTTTTTTTCCCTTCACTCTTTTTATTGTACCTATGTACACCACGCTTCTTTATGTAGTTTCCTTTATGAAAAGGGTTTCTCGTAGAGGTCTCTTTTAAGAGATTAGTTATTCTTTGTGCATCACATGTCTTTTATAATTAATTATGTAACTATTTCTTCTCTTGGTATATAAATAATAAATAATAATATTAAATGCTGTGAGTATAATAAATGGGGACACATGAGTGCATCATGCAGTAATAAACGGCCTAAACCTGACATTAATAAAACTAAGCCACGAAACTTGCCTCTGCCTCAATCCTCAAGGACTAATTCGTTTCATTTTAAATCCGTAGCTTGTAACTTCTGTAAGAAAGTCGGTCATAGTGAACGTAATAATGATAAAGAAACTAAAAGAAAAATATCAATTACATTAGATAGCTGAAACATTTTCTTTCTTAGTCAAATATCATCATCATTAGATTCACTATACAGAATAATGACATTTGTATTTAATTATTTGTATTAAATATTTTGTATTTTTATTAAATATTTTATATTTAAATTCTATATTAATTTAAGATATACATATATTTTTATAACGATAATTCAAATATTCTTTTAATTCATGACTTTACATAATGAAGTACTTTTTTTTTACTTGTAGGTAGCATGTTATTGTAGTACATGTAGTCCATGTAAAGTTTCAATTTTTAGATTCATTTTGTATGTGGGTTTTAGTGCAAGCAGTAAGTTTAAATTCATTTTGTGCGTCGTTTTATGTGAAATCTGGAACAGTACGCGGTAAGTGATTTTGTGTATATACATACTAGTATATATTTTACTGTTCGTTTCATCGTTTTTATGTAATAATTGTATATTGACCGTCAGCTTTTAATATGATTTAATAAAATTATAAATAATTTTCGAAAATAATTACATTTGATGGTTAAAATTCTTCATCATATCTACCTACACCATGCACCATTATTTACTTATTTCTTTCAACTTTCTTTGTCCGTATTATCACCACTACTAACATGTTGTATTAGAAACTTTTCATTTTGTCCCCCGCTATAACATTATAATATCTTATCCGCCTTTATTCAAGGATTTCACCCTATAATGATCGTTATCATATATTTTGCAACTTTATAAAATCTGGCATATTTGTTGACAAGTTTTCCACTCGTTAATCCTTTTTTTTATTATTATTATTATGCTACGCTGAATTTGTACTAAATCGCCTAAAAGAATTTTGTATAATTAAGTCTTTTTTATCGTACCCCTCTTTACTTTTTATAGAAACGTTAATATTATTTTTTTGAGCTTGAGAACGCAACTCGGATATTTGAGTTTTGTTTTTTGTTTTACAGTATAAAATGCAGTTCAAATCGAGGCTTATATCCATATAGTAATTCTAAAGGACATTTCTGGGTACTGCTGTTTATGCTGTAATGGATGCCTCTTTTCCACTTATGGAATAAATTGTTCCCAGTCTATCTCATTTTCACCAGTAGACGCTGTTAATGATTGAAGAATGGTGCGATTACTACGTTCGACTTGCCCTTTTGCTCTTAGACAGGGAACTGCATTTAATATATGCCGAATTTGTTTAAGGGTGCAATAGTTTGAAAACTTTTGGTTGGTAAAAGCCTTCCCACGGTCTGTTGTTATTCGAGTAGCCAGTCCGAAAACGAGCGTAAGAAAATTCATTGTATGTATTACGTGAATTGTAAAAGTATTAGGAACAGGTTGCAGTCAAACAAATTTACTGAAAGCGTCTATTACTACCAATAAGTAACAATTTTGGTTTAACGAATTTACACAAGGGACCAAATTATTGAGATGCCACGGAATATTCCGTTTTTCAATGGGATTTAAAAAGCCTCGTTTCCCAAATGGTTTTTTTTTTGGCAAATTGACACGGAATGCATACCTTCACATATTTAGTAACAAATCGTTTTAGTTTTTCGAACTAATATTGTCTCTGAACAATCTCAATAACCCTGGTTGCATTCGTGTGACCATTATCATGAAACATTTTTGCGATTTTATACTCGTCTACTTTTCTATGCAGAATACCGTCTTTTAATAGATACAACTTCTTATATTCATAATTATTTATGTTATTAATAATGACTTGTAATTCAAGATCATCATTTTGCACTGCTGTAATCCAATTTTCTGTTGTAATATGTTGTAAAGGTAGAGCATTGCGACTCAGCGCGTCTACGTGTTGAATTTGTATTTCTGGTCTATATTGCACTTCAAAATTGTAACTTTGTAGTTCTAGCCATCATCGTCCTATCCTCGGTAACTACTGAGAGCCTGACAATCGATAAATATTTTAAAAGGTCGACCCAAGAGATATACAGGAAATTTTCTAATACTAAACACAACTGCCATTGCTTTAAGTTCATACGAGTGATATTTTTGTTCTATGGATGTGGTTTGTTTACTGAAATATGCTATAGGTTTTAATTCACCTTTCAACTGTTTTTAAAATAAAATACCACCAACTCCATGACTTGATGCATATATGTTTAACTGTGTTTCAAGTTCGGAATTATATACAGCCAGTACTGGTTCAGATTTTAAAGCTCGTTTATACCAATAAACGAATTTTGTTCTTCTTCCCCCCATTTCCACAATTGGTATTTCGTAGTAAAATACATAGCGGACGAATTCTATTCTCGAAAGATTTAATAAATTTACGGAAGTAACCAGCTTACACCCAATAAATCTTCTTAAATCGTGAATATTATTTGGTTCTCTAAATTCATTTAGTGCTTTTAATTTATTTGGCTATGGTCGGATCTCTCCACACGATATGATGTGACCTAAGTAATTGATTCTTGCTTTTAAGAATGAACATTTGTCCCGACGCAATATTACACCATATTTGCTCAATAAAATCAAAATTAGTTCTCAATTTTCCAACGCCTGCGGGATAGTTTTTGAAAATAATAAAATATCGTTGATAATGAGGAAGCGAATTCAAATCTATACTTATTCAGCATAAAATTCATCACTCTTTTATTGACATACGATACGGGTGATGATAAAAGGGAACTTAAGTGGTTAGTTCAATTTTTATTTCTATATCAAATCTCCTACCCCTACATGATCATCAAAACAATGATCAAATTTATTTAAGATTTTGAAGATTGTCTAGGTCCGATCTTGACACATCTGTATCGATTTTAATATTACCCGATTTATATTCAGAACCTCGAGTAATGCAAAGTGTAGCAAATAATGTTATCGGTTAATATACTAAGTCGTTTACGTCGATATACCCCCGGTTACCATTTATTTCAGTTATTTGTTCTGGAATATCAATTTCTTTACCAAGACACCTATGTTCAGACCGTTCAAGTTTCACAGAACACCATCGACATATTGTCGACAAATTGGTCCGTATAAACTAAAATTTTGATTAATCCATTAACAATTTTCAGGTCATGAGGTACCTTTAATTCTATTTTTGATAGATGGACGTCATTATGATTTGAAAATGGTAGTTCCATATTAACAGTGCTATTATTATAGGAAAATGTTAAAGTATCCGTCGCTTTCGTAACACATATTCCCGGTAATTCACTAAAGGCCCGCCCTATTATCATGTCGGTGTCTTGTAGGTTATCACAAGACTATCAAAACCGATGTGCTAGCCCCGACGCCATCTATGTTCAAATTCAAAATTCAAAAGCTACTATAGAGCTTCACCTTCTGGTGTTATAATTTGACGCCCATAACCTTTTATGCTTGTTTGACATATATTATATTTTAAATTGATTTTTAGAGCCGCTGATACTGTTATAGTATTATTAAAGTCAATATATGCAGTCAATTTAAAACTGTTAGCAATAATAATTTTACGAAATTTTGGTGATCCACATCAATCGGGCTAACAATTTAGATTTCTTTTCATCGAATTTATTGTTAGGTTTGACATAAGAACTATTTGGAGCCGATAGATTTTTAAAATAACAGTCTTTCTCTTCATAACCTACTTTACCACAGTGATCGGACTTTTTAAATCTGCAATATTCCGTTTTATGAACAATTTTATTATAATTATTACATCGGACGTTTTCCCTACATTGGGATGATATACATTGGGACGATGTGAGTCCACATGAAAAACATTTAGGCCCTGAACTTTATCAAAAGTTAAATTATTTGTTAATTTTGAGGGTTCAACTATAGTATCCGTTAAATAATTAAGTATCTTAAGAACCGGTGGCTTTAGAACCTGTGCCTCGGGTTCCAGCTTTCAAATTACGTGGCAGATTATATGCTCACTTAACTCACATGACTCTCCAAGAGCTGGCTTTTTGAAAAATAAAAGTATCACCTGTGCATCCTGACGTTTGTTAGTTGCAACCATGTCGTGTAGTTTCGCAGCGAAACCGCGCTTAGCAGGTAAAGTCTTTTCCACTCGCTCCAGGTCACATCGATGTTTTATTGGTGTTCAAACCGTAGCAGAGAATTTCCTTCCAAGTTGCTTGTCATGTTGTATATTAAAGCTCTTTTTTTATCATCATATTTAAGCTTCTTACTTGAGCTTCAGCATCTCCTTGTTATTTGTATAGGGTCCAGGTTGTAATTGCGTTGCCATCTCACACTGGCTAGTAACTTCAATCATTTTCTTGTGGTATCTATCTAGATATACACATGTTTAGTGCCATCATAATATAAAACCCACACCAGTAACGTTAATAAAGTAGTCTTATATCAACATTCGGGCGTTTCATTTCCCTCGTCCTTATATGGCGACCCTGCCAGCGCAGTATGCGCATCGGTAACGCGAGATCCTTTAATTTAAATTACTGACAAGTGTTAATTCAAACTCGCCAAAGTTCAAAGTTAATAATGGTCACTGTAGTTTAAAATATGTGTAATTCGAAAGTAGAAAAGGAGGACATTTTTATAAACCAAAATTCTTTAGCTGCCGAAAATAATGCATATATAAAAGAATTGAAATTCCATGCTTCCACCACAAACATTCTTTTTCTTATAATATTACTGTTGATGAGACTGTTTATCATCTACGTTGTATGGAGAGTATACCGAAAAATGCATCATCGCTGGGTCCAGCAGGGTATACATCAATATGTACTTCGTGGATCGTTCAGACGTCAACGGGCTACCCTACACGGTTCTCCAGCTGTTGCTGAACAAGAAACATAAATTGAAGTGATTTTGGATTGGAGCCGCGTCTAAAAATTGTTAATATTCAAGAAAGAAAAATTTGTTATTTGTCCAAACAGTGCGCGAGTAACGTGACTCCAGAATGCAGAACATGCCTATATAAGGGATGCAACGTAGAGACGGACTTTAATAGTTTTATATAATTATAATAATACATATTATGTAGCGATATATTTGTAATAACTAGATAATTAGTGTTAAAGTATTCATATTATTTTTGTATAACTTCAAAATACGTAATTAGTAATAATGAATTTTAGTAATATGTATAGTTTTTATATTTTGATATGGCAGGCAGATGATTTAAAAATATTGTGCC
The DNA here is from genome assembly GCF_018135715.1 of Danaus plexippus. NCBI lineage: Eukaryota > Metazoa > Arthropoda > Insecta > Lepidoptera > Nymphalidae > Danaus > Danaus plexippus. The sequence goes on from NW_026869872.1 coordinate 125,542, forward strand.
AAGAGTTAAAATTGATTAAAGAATACTTAAGGAAAATTGGTCCTGAGCGTAGAAAGGGTAACATTTACATTGTTAAGTTAAGCGAAGCAAATAGTTTGTATAGCCAATATTTAACATTAAATTCTTATTTGCAAAAAGAAGTAAATTGTGGTAATATTAGTGCTAGCGATAGTGAATTGATTGTCGATTATTCACAGCAATTTCTTTCATTGTATAAAGATATTGTTAGATACTCTTCAACGTCATCCGATTCGAAAGAATTTATTAGTAATTCAGGTCAGACTATAGAAACTATAAACATGGAAAAATTTGATTTTAAAGTTGCTCTGAGTTTGTTACCGGTTATGAATGACGACTTATCTGTAACTAAACAATTAATAGATTCCGTTGAATATTATGAAACCACCCTTACTGCCGATTCTAAGCCCCAATTAATAAATTTTGTGTTAAAAAATCGTTTATCGCAATCAGCAAAACTTAAATTACATCCAAGCTATTCTAGTATTTCAGACTTAATTCATGATATGAAAAAAGAGCTTTTGCCGAAAAAATCTGCTACGACCATCCAAACACGATTGCTGAATTTTAAGCAGAATGAGTTGACCATCAAAGAATACGGTAAGCAAATCACTGAAATGTTTGTTGACTTGACTATTTCACAGGCAGATAACGACCCAGAGACTTATAAGGTGCTTAAGCCCTTAAATGAAAAGCAAGCAATCAAACGATTTGCTGATGGACTGCGAAATCGTAGAACCGGGACTATTATTACAGCGCGTAACTTTACATCTTTAAAAGACGCTATTCAATCTGCATTAGATGAGGAGTTGCCATCCACTTCTAATTCCAATTTAATGAGCATAAATAAAAAAGTTTCCTGTTTTCGAAATTCCAGGGGACGTTATAATTACCGAGGTAATCAATATCGAGGGTACCGTGCCCACCCACAGCACGGCGGTGGTATGAGCAGAGGCCAACAACCAACGTGGCGTGGCACACAGCGAGGTAGATCATGGCGTGGTAATTCCCGCCCGTACCAGAATAGAGGTATGAAAAATAAAAACAATAGCTTAAACGTTGGGCAAAATCAAGGTTATGTAAACATCATCGATCGAAATAATTCACAGTCCCAACCCACCCCATCTGTTGATAATAATAATCAGTTTTTTCGTGAGTAAAGGTCATATATTTTCATGTAATAATCATTCGCGTTTAGTTCAATTTACTTTTAACAATTGTTTTGCTTCACATTGTTTAATTGGCACCGGCGCATCAATTTCTGCGCTAGAATCGAAACTTGTTTATACTTATAACATTCCATTCCATAAAGAGAAATGTGAGTTTAGCGGAATTGGAGGTAGTGTTGAAGCAATTGGATATGTCTTTCTTAATTCGGAAGTGCCCCAAGGATCTTTTAAACATAAATTCTTTGTATTTGATACTCTACCTACTAAAGTTTCTGCTATAATTGGCGATGACTTTTGCAAAAAGTATGCGGCGATAATTGATTATGAAAACAATTATTTTTCATTGATTAATTCAAATAATGATCGAATTTATTTACCTACTTTTAGTAATATTAATAATGAGGTTTTGTATATTCCGTCGCGATCGGAATCTATACATTTTATAAATACTGATATGAAAGATGATTGTGTGGTATGTTCGAAAGAGTTATCGGAAGGTGTTTACTTAGTCAGTATGTTAGTAAGTCCAATTAGAGGGAAATACCGATTCGAATAATAAATAAAACCGACAGAGATTTTTGTTTGAGTGACGTAAGCCCTAACATTTATAGTGCGAGTGAGTATAATATATGTATGTTTGGAAAATCGAATAAGAATTCGGAACGCGTAAAAAAATATTTTCTATTTTAAAATTACACGAATATCTAAAGGGGGAAGAACAGGTATCAATCGAAAACATATGTGCGAAATACTGTGATATCTTTTATTTACCCGGAGACAGCTTGACTGTGACTGATATCTATAAACATACAATTACATTAAAACCCAATGTAGATCCAATCTATGTAAAACCATACAGATTACCCCATTCTCAAAAAGTAGAAATAAAAAGGCAATTAGATAAAATGTTAAATCAAGGAATTATTGAACCTTGTAAGAGTGAATGGTCAAGTCCCATTCTACTAGTACCTAAAAAATCGGAAAGTAACGATAAAAAATGGAGATTAGTAATCGATTATCGTAAATTAAATAATTCCATAGTTGATGATAAGTTTCCTTTGCCGAATATTACAGAAATACTCGACTCTCTTTCAGGTTGTATATATTATACACATTTAGACTTAAATCAAGGTTTCTATAATGTAGAATTAGATCCAAATAGCCGTAGGTATACAGCATTCTGTTCTGGTCAATACCAGATGACCAGAATGCCAATGGGTCTTAAAACCAGTCCCAGCTCTTTCTCTAGAATGATGAATATGGCTATGGCAGGCTTAACATTTGAAAAATGTTTTATTTACCTTGATGACATCATAATTTTTGGTAGAAATTTAGCAGATCACAATAAAAATTTAACGGAAGTATTTGAACGATTAAAACAAGTTAATTTAAAGCTAAACCCCGATAAGTGTATATTTTTAAAAAAGGAATTACTGTATTTGGGTCATGTTGTATCTGGAGATGGTGTTTTACCGGATCCTGATAAAATCAAAGTCTTACAAAATTATCCTATTCCTACTAATACAGACGAGGTAAAACGCTTTGTAGCATTCGCGAACTTTTATCGTAAATTTATTCGAAATTTTGCAGAGAAAGCTTTTTATTTAAATAAATTATGCCGTAAAAATGTACAATTTCATTGGAGTGACGAGTGTCAACATTCATTTAATTCATTAAAGCACGATATGATGTCACCTCCGTTACTGCAATACCCAGATTTTTCTGAAAGTAACCAATTTGTAGTTCAAACGGATGCATTGGGTTACGCTATAGGAGCCGTACTGTCCAATAAAAATGGTAAACCTATAGCATATGCTAGCCGAACTTTAAATAGAGCGGAGAAAAACTATCCAACAATCGAAAAATAATTATTAGCGATTGTATGGGCTAATAAACACTTCCGGCCTTATTTATACGGACGTTCTTTCAAAATTTATACGGACCACAAACCTCTCATTTATCTTTTTAACATGAAAGATCCTTCGAGTAGGTTATTGAAATTTAGACTTGCTCTCGAAGAATACGATTATATAGTAGAGTATGTAAGAGGAAGTGAAAATTCCGCCGCAGATGCTTTATCTAGAATACGTATTATATCGAAAGACTTAAAAGATATGAGTGAGTGTAGTTTGAATGTGTTGACTAGAGCTCAGAAGAAAAGGATGGAAGAGGAGCATAGTATGTCAGGGATGAACAATGATTCTTTGTGTGATAGTGTGAATACTGACGATTGGCTTGATCACCCAAGAGTCGTAGAGATACACAACAAACCGAAGATATCGATAGAATTAAGATTGATCAACAAAAGTAATTTACAAAAATTACGAAAGGACAATGAAATCGCATGCGAATCTAGAACTTTTATATACATACGTTTTAAAGAAAATGACAATTTATATAAATCCAGCTATTCGATCACAATTATCGCGAGGCGAATTTGTGAGGGAGCTGTCTGATTTTTGTAAAAAAATAAATATTAACGAAGTATACTTCATGAAATGTAAAGAAAAAAATACATTTATAGAGCAAGTAATAAATGAAATTAATAGTATTGAAAACTGGCCCGGTCCAAGAATTATTGTGTTAAATGAAATTGAAAGAATTGACAACAAAGACGACCAAAGAGTAATATTAAATGATTTTCATCTCCTCCCCACTAGTGGCCACGCGGGTATTAAGAGGATGTTGAATAACATTAAAAAATATTACTTTTGGCCAGGTATCGAACGAGATATAACAGCATTTGTGAGACGCTGTGACAAATGCCAGAAACAAAAGTATTCTATACCCGTTAGGGAGCCTATGACTAACTTCTACAGCTCAATCTCCCTTCGAAAAAATTTTCTTAGATATTGTAGGACCTTTAGATAGAGATAGTAATAATTATTCATATATATTAACACTCCAATGTGAGTTATCTAAATACGTAGAAGCATATCCGTTAGTTTCTAAGAGTTCAGTTGAAGTTGCACAGGCATTCGTAAATAACTTCATTCTTCGACATGGAATACCCAAGGAAATAGCCACAGATCGAGGTACCGAGTTTATGTCCACAGTAATGAAAGAGGTATGTAGTTTATTAAAAATTAAAAAAATTAAATTCCACAGCATACCATCATGAGAGCATCGGCGCTTTAGAAAATTCCCATAAGAGTTTAGGAGCATTTTTACGCATACAAACTGACAACCACTCCGAGTCTTGGAGTTCCTGGCTACCCTTTTGGTGTTTCTCGTATAATACTTCCGTTCACCGTGAAACAAAATATACCCCATTCGAGTTAGTTTATATTTACTGGACGTTAGCTTATATTTAGTGGATTTAATTTACTGGACTGATAGAATCAATTACAGGTAGTCTAGGTGGAAAATTTCACAAACCCATTTCAAGCCCTCGATTATATCTACTGGATTTGTCGATTGGTTGAACTATCCAAAAGCCGCGACAGTGGGTCAATTAATTTAAATGAATTAATTATCTTTGACCTCAACAGGGACCTAGAGCGGACCTAGAGCGACATCGAAAATAGTTACGAGTTTGGATTAAGTCTCTACTCAAAGAAGCTGGTATTGAAGCTTCTAGCAGATCTGTAAGATCTTCAGTAGCTTCCCTTAACTGAATGGAATGCTTTTCAAAAGATACAATTTAAAAACTGGAAAATGGAGGCAAGATCCTTTAGAAGATACTTCAAAAGAGTTGTTTTAAATCAGTCACAGTAAAATACAAAAGCTTAGCTATCAAGCTATTTTGATTGTATTCCATAAATCAAATTGTTATTAAAATAAATTATTGTATTCCAATAATTTAATTTTTATTGGACACATTATAGCAACGTCATAATATTTATGACCAGGTGATAACAAACACGTCACTCAAGATGGATTCCGGATGTCAACATGTAACAATAATTGAGAGTTTTAACTAACACTAAAACTTACCTATTATTTTTCCTTAAGACATCCGGAATCCAGGTAATTTCTACCTGGTTCATCTCGAGTATGTATAATGAATTAAGAATTATCAATTTGTTAAAATGTGCAAGTTTCCTCCCGCCAAATTCACATTAGAGAGCAGCACTTGCACCGGAAGGGAGTGAAAACTGGACTAAAAGGCTAAAAAGACAGGTGCTTGACTCAAGATGGATTCCGGATGTCTTAAGGAAAAATAAAAGGTAAGTTTTATTGTTACTTAAAACTCTCTATTATATTCAGGGATATATAACATGATATGCAAAATACAGGATAGTGGAGCCTCTCGATATGCCCTCCTTTAATACAAAATTTTTCAGTAAATCGTTCTCTGTCCAAGGTGCAAAGCTTTGGAACTCATTCCCACCTTCTGTTTACAAAGAGAGACCAAGTGCACCTGCATTTAAACATTAACTTAAGTGACATCTTCTGTCACTTTTACCTTCTGATATGTAATGTTTATTTATTTATACTAGTTGTATATTTTTAACGAACTAATAATTCTTTTAACAAAATATTTGTGTAATCACTTTATATCACTTTAAACATTGATTTAGTAATTTAACACGTTTTGACTTATACTGTTTTACAAAGTTTCGTTGCAGCTCTTGATCCAACTGATGACAACTGATGTAACGAGCTCTCGTCAGTTTGCAGCCATTATTATAGTCTCGATTGTCTATGGTGGGAGCAACCGGTGGCGGGGGATGGGGGCAGATTTAGTTCGTCAACACGGCCTCTCCTGACAAGGCAGCGTCCTCGCGGCTACCCTGCTCAGCTGTGGTTTGTTCTTCGTAGGAATCGGATTCACAGCTCTCAAAGAATGCTGCGCAATCGTCGGGAGTCCACTCACCATTCCAAGGTACTACGTACTCGGCAGCCGCTTGTGTTACCTTGCCATAAGAGTTTGAGAGTAAGGTAAGCTCATAGCGGTTGTTTGCTAGCGCTTTGGTGACGCGGTATGGACCCCTCATGCCACTGTCCAACTTTCCTGCTCTTTGAGATTGTTTTATAACATAAACTAAATCATTAACCTTATATCTCCTAGGCGTATTGCGGTTTTTATTTACGTAGGCGTCCTGAAGTTCTCGATTTTTTATTCAAATTGGTTTCAGCCGTTTGTCTTCTTAATTCACGCCATGCTTCGCGATTAGGCGTGGATCCCTCTATCGTTACATCCTTAATAAGGGAATTGATTAACGATGTAATCGCCTCCGTGCCAATGAGTAAGTTTAATGCTGAATACGAAGTAGAAGCTTGTTTAGTTATATTCAAAGTTAATTGAACCTTCCATAGAACTTGTGACCAATGTGCAGACTTCAGTTTTATTTCTACTCTAATCATATTTAATACGGTGCGGCAGTACCTCTCAACCTGGCCATTAGACTGGTGCATTTCGGGAGTAATTAAGTGCATCTCAATGCCATATTCTATTAGAAAGGTATTAAAATCCGCGCTGTCGAACATTCGACCCCTATCACAAACGAGTAACCGTGGTGTACCGAAGATACCTATTGCGTTAGTTATAATTCGTTTTAATTCGGATGAATCTTGTTTACGCATTGGGAACATTAAACAAAATTTGGTAAAAGCGTCTATTAAAATTAAAACGTAATTATAACCGTCGGATTCCGGCAGCGGTCCTAAAGAATCGACATGTATCGTGTCAAATGGGATTGAAGGTTTTTCCCACGATGTAATTGGCTGGAGTGGCGCACGTGGTACCTTTTTATATGTTAAACAATTTACACAATGTAAAATATACTTTTTAGTAAAACTATGCAATCCGGGGTACCAAAAATGCGTCAAAATTAAATTTACTGTCTTTTCATAACTCAGACGCTGGTGTTCGTCGTGAAAAACACGTAGTAGGCTAAGCCTGTAAGCTTTGGGTACATAATATAAAAGTCGCGACTGCTCACCTTTGACATCATATTTGTAATACAACATGTCATTTTTCTTTTTGTATCGGGTATCGTCCAATTGACCATCATTAAGCTTTTCTAATAAGACTGCTATCTCGTTGTCAGCGGATTGTGCAATTTGCGCCCACGTTTTAGGTTTAACCGGAGTACATAGATTAACAGGATTTCTACTGAGGTAGTCAGCATCAGACATCATTGTACCCTTTCTATATTCTAAAGTGAAGTCATAATCTTGAAGATATATCCACCATCTGGCTACTCTGGTTGTAAGTCCTTTTTGTTTTGCGTTAACTTAAGTGCATTGCAATCGGTAACTATTTTAAAATGCTTAGCAATCAAGTATTGGCGGAAATGCTGTAGTGCTCTTACTACTGCAAGGGTTTCCAGCTCATAAGAGTGGTACTTTGGTTCTGCTCCTACTGTGACCCTGCTGTAATAAGCAATGACGCGTTTACACTTCTCGAGATCCACCTGTAGTAGAACCGCTCCATAGCCTTGAGAGCTAGCGTCTGTATGAAGTTCAGTTTCTAACTGCGGATCGAAAATTTTTAAAATCGGTTCACTCGTTAAAATTTTAATTATTTCCTGCCTTGCTTTTTCTTGTTGAATTCACCAATTAAATTTAGCATTCTTGCGAGTTAGTGCAGCAATGCAGGCTGTTTTATAAGAGTAACCACATATATATCGACGGAAATAGCCCGCTAAGCCTAAAAATTGTCTAACCTGTTTGACGTTCTGTGGCTGTGGTGATTGAACCAACGCTTTTATTTTATTCTCGCTTGGCCTTACCTGACCATTGCCAATGATTCTACCAAGATATTCAACTTCTGGAGTTAAAAATGTACACTTTCGAATATTCACCGAAAAGCCAGCATCGGTGAGCGTCTTTAGAACGGAATCGAGTAATTTTAAACCTTCATTGATGTCATTGAAGTCTCAGTAAGTTTAACTCGATACTTAAAAATAATTATATTAAGATTTGTGATTAACTTTTTTTTTTTCCTTTTTCATATTTCACATGATATAAGTTTGGTTTATATACATTTTTACATTTGTTAGTTTTTTTTTTCTTAATTACCATACATTTAATTTTACTGTTTTATCTCCTTTATATATATGTTCACTTCCAGATTAATTATTTGTGGAAACTGTATTGGCATGTGTGTTAGTTAAGGTTTATAAGTTTTATGTAATATAAAATATGCTGTTTGTTTCACTTACTTACAAATAAATAAATAAAATAAGTAAATATATATGTACAAAATTTCTAATTAATTAATGTCGGTTAGGTATGCGTGTTCATATTGTATCTTAAGTCTATCCTACGACGATCCCTATGTACACTACGGGGTTCTGAAACCTTCGCACAAATCGGTAGATTTAAAATTCTCTCTTTAGATAAACGAAATGTATGTAATGTATGATTAAGTACATACCCACATGATCCACCGTACTCGTCCGCTTAAAGAAACTACGAAATACCAATTGTGGAAATGGGGGGAAGAAGAACAAAATTCGTTTATTGGTATAAACGAGCTTTAAAATCTGAACCAGTACTGGCTGTATATAATTCCGAACTTGAAACACAGTTAAACATATATGCATCAAGTCATGGAGTTGGTGGTATTTTATTTTAAAAACAGTTGAAAGGTGAATTAAAACCTATAGCATATTTCAGTAAACAAACCACATCCATAGAACAAAAATATCACTCGTATGAACTTAAAGCAATGGCAGTTGTGTTTAGTATTAGAAAATTTCCTGTATATCTCTTGGGTCGACCTTTTAAAATATTTATCGATTGTCAGGCTCTCAGTAGTTACCGAGGATAGGACGATGATGGCTAGAACTACAAAGTTACAATTTTGAAGTGCAATATAGACCAGAAATACAAATTCAACACGTAGACGCGCTGAGTCGCAATGCTCTACCTTTACAACATATTACAACAGAAAATTGGATTACAGCAGTGCAAAATGATGATCTTGAATTACAAGTCATTATTAATAACATAAATAATTATGAATATAAGAAGTTGTATCTATTAAAAGACGGTATTCTGCATAGAAAAGTAGACGAGTATAAAATCGCAAAAATGTTTCATGATAATGGTCACACGAATGCAACCAGGGTTATTGAGATTGTTCAGAGACAATATTAGTTCGAAAAACTAAAACGATTTGTTACTAAATATGTGAAGGTATGCATTCCGTGTCAATTTGCCAAAAAAAAAACCATTTGGGAAACGAGGCTTTTTAAATCCCATTGAAAAACGGAATATTCCGTGGCATCTCAATAATTTGGTCCCTTGTGTAAATTCGTTAAACCAAAATTGTTACTTATTGGTAGTAATAGACGCTTTCAGTAAATTTGTTTGACTGCAACCTGTTCCTAATACTTTTACAATTCACGTAATACATACAATGAATTTTCTTACGCTCGTTTTCGGACTGGCTACTCGAATAACAACAGACCGTGGGAAGGCTTTTACCAACCAAAAGTTTTCAAACTATTGCACCCTTAAACAAATTCGGCATATATTAAATGCAGTTCCCTGTCTAAGAGCAAAAGGGCAAGTCGAACGTAGTAATCGCACCATTCTTCAATCATTAACAGCGTCTACTGGTGAAAATGAGATAGACTGGGAACAATTTATTCCATAAGTGGAAAAGAGGCATCCATTACAGCATAAACAGCAGTACCCAGAAATGTCCTTTAGAATTACTATATGGATATAAGCCTCGATTTGAACTGCATTTTATACTGTAAAACAAAAAACAAAACTCAAATATCCGAGTTGCGTTCTCAAGCTCAAAAAAATAATATTAACGTTTCTATAAAAAGTAAAGAGGGGTACGATAAAAAAGACTTAATTATACAAAATTCTTTTAGGCGATTTAGTACAAATTCAGCGTAGCATAATAATAATAATAAAAAAAGGATTAACGAGTGGAAAACTTGTCAACAAATATGCCAGATTTTATAAAGTTGCAAAATATATGATAACGATCATTATAGGGTGAAATCCTTGAATAAAGGCGGATAAGATATTATAATGTTATAGCGGGGGACAAAATGAAAAGTTTCTAATACAACATGTTAGTAGTGGTGATAATACGGACAAAGAAAGTTGAAAGAAATAAGTAAATAATGGTGCATGGTGTAGGTAGATATGATGAAGAATTTTAACCATCAAATGTAATTATTTTCGAAAATTATTTATAATTTTATTAAATCATATTAAAAGCTGACGGTCAATATACAATTATTACATAAAAACGATGAAACGAACAGTAAAATATATACTAGTATGTATATACACAAAATCACTTACCGCGTACTGTTCCAGATTTCACATAAAACGACGCACAAAATGAATTTAAACTTACTGCTTGCACTAAAACCCACATACAAAATGAATCTAAAAATTGAAACTTTACATGGACTACATGTACTACAATAACATGCTACCTACAAGTAAAAAAAAAGTACTTGATTATGTAAAGTCATGAATTAAAAGAATATTTGAATTATCGTTATAGAAATATATGTATATCTTAAATTAATATAGAATTTAAATATAAAATATTTAATAAAAATACAAAATATTTAATACAAATAATTAAATACAAATGTCATTATCCTGTATAGTGAATCTAATGATGATGATATTTGACTAAGAAAGAAAATGTTTCAGCTATCTAATGTAATTGATATTTTTCTTTTAGTTTCTTTATCATTATTACGTTCACTATGACCGACTTTCTTACAGAAGTTACAAGCTACGGATTTAAAATGAAACGAATTAGTCCTTGAGGATTGAGGCAGAGGCAAGTTTCGTGGCTTAGTTTTATTAATGTCAGGTTTAGGCCGTTTATTACTGCATGATGCACTCATGTGTCCCCATTTATTATACTCACAGCATTTAATATTTATTTATTTATATACCAAGAGAAGAAATAGTTACATAATTAATTATAAAAGACATGTGATGCACAAAGGATAACTAATCTCTTAAAAGAGACCTCTACGAGAAACCCTTTTCATAAAGGAAACTACATAAAGAAGCGTGGTGTACATAGGTACAATAAAAAGAGTGAAGGGAAAAAAATATAGAGATTTATATATAGATAAGCAAACAAAAAAAATATAATAATAGAAAATGTTGATATTATACATACATAGATATACATAAATATACATATATACAAATAGTATATATAAATATATACAAATAGTATGAATAAATAAACATTACATATCAGAAGGTAAAAGTGACAGAAGATGTCACTTAAGTTAATGTTTAAATGCAGGTGCACTTGGTCTCTCTTTGTAAACAGAAGGGGAGTGAGTTCCAAAGCTGTGCACCTTGGACAGAGAACGATTTACGGAAAAATTTTGTATTAAAGGAGGGGATATCGAGAGGCTCCACTATGCTATATTTTGCATATCAGGTTATATATGCCAGAATATAATGATGAAATTTAAGAATACTCCTTGCCATATAGACATCTAATAATTAATTATAACTGGCTATTGTATAATAATAGTATGTAATTTTACCAGACAAACGTTTCGTTATATACTTTTGTTGTTTGACGAATACCATAACGAATACCATATCCCTAAACATAACGAAAATTTTTAAGAATGTGCCCTCATATCTTAGAATTTATAAATTAAAAATGCCTATGTGACATACAAACTGTGTGATCATGTGGGTATGTAATTAATCATACATTACATACATTTCTTTTATATAAAGAGAGAATTTTAAATCTACCGATTTGTGCGAAGGTTTCAGAACCCCGTAGTGTACATAGGGATCGTCGTAGGATAGACTTGAGATATTTATTAACTATTAATACCAAAAAGACATCATATATGATCTTCGCGCCTAAAAATAAAAATATACCAAATCATGACCAACTAACAATTTTTAACGAGCCAATAAATAAAACTGATCATGAAAAATATTTAGGTCTTATAATGGATAGCAAGTTAACCTGGCAATATCATATTGATCATCTTAAAAATAAAATATCCCCTTTGATAGGAGCACTACGTAGAATTTCCTTATGTATACCTAATACAATTCGTCCTATTATTTATAATTCTTTAGTAAAACCTCATATCGAATATCTTATTGAAATATGGGGAACTGCTGCGAAGTCTAACATAAAGTCATTACAAACTTTACAAAATAAAATTATTAAAGTTCTTTATAAATATGATTATATGACGCCATCCGTTGAATTATATAAAAAAAAACAAAATTTCTTAATATAAATCAATTATACACTTTAAAAACCTGCATGTTGATTAGAAAAATAATAACAAATAAAACACATTTACAATTACACTTTCATAAAAAAACACATACATACCACACTAGAAAACGTAATAAACTAGAACTTCCAAAAACCAAAACCAACTATGGAAAGAAAAACATTTTATTTGAAGGAGTTCAAATTTATAATAAATTATCAGACTTAATCATTAATAGCAAGAGTTTTCCTATATTCCAAAAAACGTGTAATGGAATATGTGCAAATAATTTATAAGTTAATATAACCCCTACCTAAACATGTTTGTCTAATATAACTACAGACTTTTAAATGTACCCTCAAGCAAAATTATTGTGATTTCTTATTATAAGCGAACTTTTGTGTTCTTTATGAGAAATAAATGTCTTTAAACCGACCGATATGATACAATATGAACACTCATACCTAACCGACATTAATTAATTAGAAATTTTGTACATATGTATAATTTGCTTATTGAAGTGGTAATTGGATTTAAAACTATTTTGTTACTATAGATAAAAGTCGATATTGTCTGAAAAATGAAATGTAAAATTAACCTGTGGTACGATAGTGAACCGCCAAGTGAAGCAAAAATAAAAAAGCGGCATGGCCGTATTACACTTTTCTCAAATTATTTCGGGCCATTTTCGACCTATAAGTACATTTCGCATTAAACTTGACGCCTATATTTCTGGTAAGCAAGAAAAAGTAGCTCAAGCATTACAACTAGACAAAGTTCTAAGTTTTGTTAAATTTTTCATTCACTGACTCCCATCATCAAAATGTGGCGCTTCTAATTTATAAAGAAGCTTCAAAATTTTGAAAACAATTTGTGTTTAGTGAATACTCAGGGAAAAACTAAAATATTTTGAATTTTTCTGTCCACTTTTCAAGGTAATCTATAAATAATACACATGTAGCTCGTATCATAAGTCAAGACTGGCTCTCAGAAAATTCGTTGATAGCCGATTGTTAAGAAGTAATCATACTGGAAAAAAGAGAAAACATAGGTTTTCCATAAAAATAATTAGATGCCATCGATAACAAAAGTTCAAAAAAAACAAGTCCCGCAACAACACTGTTCTTTCATTGTAAAATTTGGATCAATGTACGTAATACCAAGTCGGTTGATCTTTTCGGTCCCCTCTTTATTGCAACTTATTATATATTTCTGTTCATGCCTATGTCTATGTGTGGGTATATATCAAATGAAATAAATCAAATTATAATGGTAAGACCAATGTAAGGACTGACAGTTAAAAGTACTATATGAGAATGTATGTATGTATATATGGTTTGTAACCCAATATTTATGTAGAATGCCTATTTCAAAAATTTATTTATCTAACGAATTGATTGTTTTTTAAGATTTCATTATATTTTTATGTTACAATGAAATATATTTTTTATCAAAAAAGGGGAAATATACTCTTCCTAGCAATTTTGTAACAATCTCTTCATGGATTGTACTTAACTCTTAATAATTCCTAGTCTTTTTTAAATTCTAGTGTACAAGACCTTTTAAACCTTTTATTGCATAGCTTCTATCGCGGGCCTTGAGCGCGGAGACCGAATTCAGAAATTCCGTAGCGAAAATTTCTAACTCCTAACATCGAACGTCGTTTCAGTTTGGCAATCTTCGGCACGGTGTATGTGTGCGTGCGACTACACTATGAGGGCTAACTAGCTGCTAACTGCTCACGACTGATTCTATCTCTTTCACACACAACGCTAGGTGCTTTTTGTCTTCGTCCACGAGTAAGTTCAAGCCCGCAACTAGTTAGACCTTATCGTGTATGTATATGTACATATATATATGGGTTAAAATTATAAAAAAATAATTACGTGACATCACGTGTTATTAGACTTGCTGACGAGAAGCTTGTGATATAAATACAGTAGTGGCATCACACTAAAGAATACACATCCGAGCAATGAGCACTCGTCACTGACACGTATCATTATATTATTTTATTACGATTTTATTAATAGATAGCACAAGTTACGGCATCTCCAAAGAAAAAAAAGAACAAAGAAAAAAAAATACTGCATATATAAATAAAAATATAATTATAATTGCATAAGTTGATAAATGCTATGCAATAGCTTTACCGCGGCAGTCTCCGAGTGCCACACGTCTATTTTTAGTCAGTTTACGTCGGAAGGACATTTTAAATTATTTTACATTATCAAATTTTTATAAATGTATATTATTATTTGTTTGCAACGAAAGTGTGAGAAACAATACTTGATTTTTATAAATACCTGTTTTTCTATACAGTCAAATATTCTTAACTGAGAATTAGTTAGTTGTGACTGGACTGTTAGAGTGGACTTGTTGAGATGAGTATTTTGAAATCATGGCCATAAGCCAGGTTTCTGTAGGAAACTTTACATGGAATTATTTATATATATTTTTTTTAACTATTATATGTATATATTACTCTTCCTTACTTACTTCCATTGTATTTAATTTATTTACTTGTTTGTTTCCTCTTGTTCATTAGGATTTCTCAGCACTTTCAAATGCTAATGTCATTAAATTATAGTTGTTTCTTTAAAAATTTGTACGCTATTAAATTCCTAAAACCTTAAATTAAAAGAAGAAAATGTTTAACTTTAAACACATCATTTTCTTTTATGAAGATTTTCAATATCTTACATTATAATTCCGTGTAGAAGACTATAAGTTAAATCTTTTTTCTTGTTCCGATTATTGAAAGAAAATGTAAAAAAAAAAGTTTTTTAATCTTCTTAGAATACATTTTGTAACTACATATTATGTATACCTTAAAAGCCTCCTTTATTTATATTGAACATTAGCCACAGTGGGCCGTCCGAAAAATTAAACCAGAATACTTAAATTGATCTTCTAGTATGCAACGCTATCAAGAACGTGACTCCCATACTATGATACATTAATCTGTAGTGAGATCAATATACTTTTTTTTTATTTTACATAAAAATCTCGTATCAAATCGTAGCACAGTACTCTGGAGCTTTATGAATACCTGGTACATTATATTATGAAATAAACCTGACTTGAGCTATGTTTTGTTTTGTTTAAAAAGAACGAGAAAATTAATCCAAAACAATAATGATTAATTAAATGTATAAGAGACAGAAAAACAGAACTAAAAAATGTATTTTATTGTTATTCTAAATAATAAATCAGAAAAATATAATAATTTATTTATTAATTAATGTTCATCAAAGCGATAGATTTTTCGGTTAGTTTCAGGCGAATCAGCAAAAAGGAGTTATTCCCAAATCTAGTAGTTAAGAAAGTGGTGACTCGAAATAGACTTCACAAACTAAAGGCATTTGTCTAAAATAATATCGTTATTTCCCAGCTTTGCAAGTTAAAAAGATTTTTTTTATTTCTCGTAGCTCCAACGCTACTCATATCACCTTACCAGGAGAACATAGATCTTGCGGGTGATTTTACACTATAGATTGAAAAAAAACCGATATAGGACAGATGAGTTTTAATAAATTTATATCTTTTTTTTTTTTTTGGGGTCGGGTTGGAAATATTAAGTGATGAAATACATGTGTATTTCATCACTTTATTACATGATTGTAGATTAGGGTAGGTTAATTCGACGATCCCCGGGGGCTGTCAACTTGTCGTGGTGGGGGGCTTGAGTGCTCCAGTGATCCCCAGGGCTTTACCAGCAGGTACTACCATACGGACGGGTCTGGGGTGAGGGGATAGACTAAGAGCGACACAAGCGGTGTCTAAATACATAGTTTCACTGTTATATTTCTAAAAATGACAATTTTCCATACGAACATTTATCACCTGTTTTTACCCCAATTTTCGCTATAAAAAGTAGCCTATGTTCTTTCATTCCTAATAAAGTGTCTAAATACAAAGTTTCACTGTTATATCTTCAAAAATGACGATTTTCCATACGAACAGTCATCGCCTCTTTTTACCCATTCCCCCATTTTTTGCGATAAATACCAAATTCATCAAAATCGGTTCACTGGTTAGGCGTGAAAGCGTAACAGACAGACAGACAGAGTTACTATCGCATTTATAATATAATAATAATAATAATAACAGCAATAATAATAATGATAAAATATTAGTATATAGTATAATAGATATAGTATATAGTATGGATTTAATTTTTTATTTTTTATTTTTTAATCATACATGAAGTATGAAATATTTAATGAGTAAATAAGAGATGGTTTTTTATCTCTGCCTTTACTTTATAAAACTAACTGTCTATCTTTACTTTTATTTACTTTTTACTGGATAATGCACGTTCCTTTAAAAAATAAGTTTAAATTTAAAAACAAATTGTGAACCGTAGTTTCAAGTCACGTTTATTGCGTATTATGAAGTACCAGGTGTTCATAAAGTTACAGAATACTATTACACAATTTGCTACGGGGATGCTACGAAAACCCAGAGAATTGGTTCTAAGATAAACATACAAATATGCATTTCAAAGGGTAATAGTGCAGGACGTTGTGACAAACGTGCATGCACGAACTAAGGCGAAACTATATTTTAGTGTCGGCTATCATGAAGAAAGGAATTCCCGTTTTTAAAATTAAATCAAACTAAGATATCTAAAATCAGAGAGCATAAAGGGCAATTGTATCAGGCTTACTGAAAACTAATGTAAAAACAGTTTTTTTCTTCTGAGATTTTCTTAGACATACATTTTGTAACAATGTATTTTGTCAATCTTAAAAGTCTGCTTACATACATATCTTGAAAACTAAGAGCAGTGGGTAGTGTTATCAGTATTGTATACAAATCAGAATACTTAAGTCTGTTCTCCTAGTATGCAACGTTATCAAAAACGTGAGTCCCATATTATGTATTTATACGTAACTGTAGTCAGGTCAATAAAGTTTTACTTTTCACAGCAATCATGAAACATATGTACATATCCTTCAGACTTATGAAGTCCTGGTTCCCGCACTATGAAACAAACGTGACCAATTTTCGAAGTTCTGGTGATTCCTTTGTAGCAAGCAACCATGATCAATTGACAGACGAGATGAAAATGAAATCATATACATATTTCTAATCAGAAAATCATACGAGTATATGTCGAAGTACGGTCCAGGCCGTGGTTTTTAAAAAGAGTGACGCCAGCATAACTGACGTCATCAATGACTTTATTCTTAATTGTAGACCAACATTGTTGTGACTACACTTACACAGGTG